>NC_142769.1:7174200-7309200 GCF_988280905.1 Pimephales promelas | reverse complement strand
ATCCTGGACACACTTCACCCCAAATATAAAGCAGGAAATATAAAGACTTAGACATGAGAGCAAAAATGGAGGCTCTAAACCTTTCTAGAGCTGAGATATTGAGATATTACAATGGCATAAATGCTACATGGGATCTCAATATCTCGGCTCTGGAAGGGTCTAGAGGCTCCATTTTTGCACTCAGGTCTAAGTCTCATGGCCCTCTATCAGAATCCAGAGTTTCAAGAAGATTGGAGAAACTTAATTTTCTCACCCTCCCAAAAAAACGAAAGGGGTACCACTGTCGTTTTTTTTTTTTTTTTGTCGAAATTTTGAGTTTCTCTGATCTTCTTGAAACTCTGGATTCTGATAGAGGCCAATGAGACTTAGACCTGAGTACAAAAATGGAGGCTCTAGACCCTTCCAGAGCTGAGATATTGAGATATTACAATGGCATAAATGCTACATGGGATCTCAATATCTCGGCTCTGGAAGGGTCTAGAGCCTCCATTTTTGCACTCAGGTCTAAGTCTCTTGGCCCTTCATCAGAATCCAGAGTTTTGAGAAGATTGGAGAAACTTAATTCCCCCCCCCCCCAAAAAAAAAAAAAACGAAAGGGGTACCACTGTCGTTTTTTTTTTTTTTTTTTTGGTCGAAATTTTGAGTTTCTCTGATCTTCTTGAAACTCTGGATTCTGATAGAGGGCCATGAGACTTAGACCTGAGTACAAAAATGGAGGCTCTAGAGACCCTTCCAGAGCTGAGATATGTTAAAGGTTGTACAGGCCAAACCAGGTGTTATCAGAATCCCGATATTGACACGGATCCATCACAACATGTCTTCATATTAGGGACTGAAGTGAGTGTTGGCAGTCAGGTGCTGGAGGAGTGGAGGAACGGATGTGAAGAGGACACAATCAGCGCCAAGACGCACTCATCCAAATAAACACTGCTGGGCTTATAACACACAGCACTGATCTGGCACTGCACTGTGTACTTGACCAGACAGCAGGTGCACACGCACAAACACACAAACACACACACACTACATTCAGGGTGTGAATCTTAAAAAAAAACAGATCCTGGTCACACTTCACCCCAAAATATAAAGCAGGAAATATAAAGACTTAGACCTGAGTGCAAAAATGGAGGCTCTAAACCTTTCTAGAGCTGAGATATTGAGATATTACAATGGCATAAATGCTACATGGGATCTCAATATCTCAGCTCTGGAAGGGTCTAGAGGCTCCATTTTCACACTCAAGTCTAAGTCTCATGGCCCTCTATCAGAATCCAGAGTTTTGAGAAGATTGGAGAAACTTAATTTTCTCGCCCCCCCAAAAAACGAAAGGGGTACCACTGTCGTTTTTTTTTTTTTGGTCGAAATTTTGAGTTTCTCTGATCTTCTTGAAACTCTGGATTCTGATAGAGGGCCATGAGACTTAGACCAGAGTACAAAAATTGAGGCTCTAGACCCTTCCAGAGCTGAGATATGTTAAAGGTTGTACAGGCCAAACCAGGTGTTATCAGAATCCCGATATTGACACGGATCCATCACAACATGTCTTCATATTAGGGACTGAAGTGAGTGTTGGCAGTCAGGTGCTGGAGGAGTTGAGGAACGGATGTGAAGAGGACACAATCAGCGCCAAGACGCACTCATCCAAATAAACACTGCTGGGCTTATAACACACAGCACTGATCTGGCACTGCACTGTGTACTTGACCAGACAGCAGGTGCACACGCACAAACACACATACACACAAACACACACACACCACATTCAGGGTGTGAATCTTAAAAAAACAGATCCTGGTCACACTTCACCCCAAAATATAAAGCAGGAAATATAAAGACTTAGACCTGAGTACAAAAATGGAGGCTCTAAACCTTTCTAGAGCTGAGATATTGAGATATTACAATGGCATAAATGCTACATGGGATCTCAATATCTCGGCTCTGGAAGGGTCTAGAGCCTCCATTTTTGCACTCAGGTCTAAGTCTCATGGCCCTCTATCAGAATCCAGAGTTTTGAGAAGATTGGAGAAACTTATTTTTTCGCCCGAAAAAAAAAAAACGTAAGGGGTACCACTGTCGTTTTTTTTTCGGGCCGAATTTTTGAGTTTCGATATCTCAGCTCTGGGAGGGGCTAGAGCCTCCATTTTTGCACTCAGGTCCAAGTCTCATGGCCCTCTATCAGAATCCAGAGTTTTGAGAAGATTGGAGAAACTTAATTTTTCGCCCGAAAAAAAAAACGTAAGGGGTACTCGTTTTTTTTTTCGGGCCGAATTTTTGAGTTTCGACATCTCAGCTCTGGGAGGGGCTAGAGCCTCCATTTTTGCATTAAGGTCTAAGTCTCATGGCCCTCTATCAGAATCGAGAGTTTTGAGAAGATTGGAGAAACTTAATTTTTCGCCCGAAAAAAAAAAACGTAAGGGGTACCACTGTCGTTTTTTTTTTTCGGGCCGAATTTTTGAGTTTCGATATCTCTGCTCTGGGAGGGGCTAGAGCCTCCATTTTTGCACTCAGGTCTAAGTCTCATGGCCCTCTATCAGAATCCAGAGTTTTGAGAAGATTGGAGAAACTTAATTTTTCGCCCGAAAAAAAAAAACGTAAGGGGTACCACTGTCGTTTTTTTTTTCGGGCCGAATTTTTGAGTTTCGACATCTCAGCTCTGGGAGGGGCTAGAGCCTCCATTTTTGCACTCAGGTCTAAGTCTCATGGCCCTCTATCAGAATCCAGAGTTTTGAGAAGATTGGAGAAACTTAATTTTTCGCCCGAAAAAAAACAACGTAAGGGGTACCACTGTCGTTTTTTTTTTTCGGGCCGAATTTTTCAGTTTCGATATCTCAGCTCTGGGAGAGGCTAGAGCCTCCATTTTTGCACTCAGGTCTAAGTCTCATGGCCCTCTATCAGAATCCAGAGTTACGAGAAGATTGGAGAAACTTAATTTTTCGCGTGAAAAAAAACAAAACGTAAGGGGTACCACTGTCGTTTTTTTTTCCGGCCGAATTTTTGAGTTTCGACATCTCAGCTCTGGGAGAGGCTAGAGCCTCCATTTTTGCACTCAGGTCTAAGTCTCATGGCCCTCTATGAGAATCCAGAGTTTTGAGAAGATTGGAGAAACTTAATTTTTCGCCCGAAAAAAAAAAACCGTAAGGGGTACCACTGTCGTTTTTTTTTTTTTTCGGGCTGAATTTTTGAGTTTCGATATCTCAGCTCTGGGAGGGGCTAGAGCCTCCATTTTTGCACTCAGGTCTAAGTCTCATGGCCCTCTATCAGAATCCAGAGTTTTGGGAAGATTGGAGAAACTTAATTTTTCACCCGAAAAAAAAAAAACCTAAGGGGTACCACTGTCGTTTTTTTTTCGGGCCGAATTTTTGAGTTTCGATATCTCAGCTCTGGGAGGGGCTAGAGCCTCCATTTTTGCACTGAGGTTTAAGTCTCATGGCCCTCTATCAGAATCCAGAGTTTTGAGAAGATTGGAGAAACGTAATTTTTCGCCCGAAAAAAAAAAACGTAAGGGGTACCACTGTCGGTTTTATTTCGGGCCGAATTTTTGAGTTTCGATATCTCAGCTCTGGGAGGGGCTAGAGCCTCCATTTTTGCACTCAGGTCTAAGTCTCATGGCCCTCTATCAGAATCCAGAGTTTTGGGAAGATTGGAGAAACTTAATTTTTCGCCCGAAAAAAAAAAACGTAAGGGGTACCACTGTCGTTTTTTTTTTCGGGCCGAATTTTTGAGTTTCGATATCTCAGCTCTGGGAGGGTCTAGAGGCTCCATTTTTGCACTCAGGTCTAAGTCTCATGGCCCTCTATCAGAATCCAGAGTTTCAAGAAGATTGGAGAAACTTAATTTTCTCACCCTCCCAAAAAAACGAAAGGGGTACCACTGTCGTTTTTTTTTTTTTTTTTGTCGAAATTTTGAGTTTCTCTGATCTTCTTGAAACTCTGGATTCTGATAGAGGCCAATGAGACTTAGACCTGAGTACAAAAATGGAGGCTCTAGACCCTTCCAGAGCTGAGATATTGAGATATTACAATGGCATAAATGCTACATGGGATCTCAATATCTCGGCTCTGGAAGGGTCTAGAGCCTCCATTTTTGCACTCAGGTCTAAGTCTCTTGGCCCTTCATCAGAATCCAGAGTTTTGAGAAGATTGGAGAAACTTAATTCCCCCCCCCCCAAAAAAAAAAAAAAACGAAAGGGGTACCACTGTCGTTTTTTTTTGTTTTTTTTTTGGTCGAAATTTTGAGTTTCTCTGATCTTCTTGAAACTCTGGATTCTGATAGAGGGCCATGAGACTTAGACCTGAGTACAAAAATGGAGGCTCTAGAGACCCTTCCAGAGCTGAGATATGTTAAAGGTTGTACAGGCCAAACCAGGTGTTATCAGAATCCCGATATTGACACGGATCCATCACAACATGTCTTCATATTAGGGACTGAAGTGAGTGTTGGCAGTCAGGTGCTGGAGGAGTGGAGGAACGGATGTGAAGAGGACACAATCAGCGCCAAGACGCACTCATCCAAATAAACACTGCTGGGCTTATAACACACAGCACTGATCTGGCACTGCACTGTGTACTTGACCAGACAGCAGGTGCACACGCACAAACACACAAACACACACACACTACATTCAGGGTGTGAATCTTAAAAAAAAACAGATCCTGGTCACACTTCACCCCAAAATATAAAGCAGGAAATATAAAGACTTAGACCTGAGTGCAAAAATGGAGGCTCTAAACCTTTCTAGAGCTGAGATATTGAGATATTACAATGGCATAAATGCTACATGGGATCTCAATATCTCAGCTCTGGAAGGGTCTAGAGGCTCCATTTTCACACTCAAGTCTAAGTCTCATGGCCCTCTATCAGAATCCAGAGTTTTGAGAAGATTGGAGAAACTTAATTTTCTCGCCCCCCCCAAAAAACGAAAGGGGTACCACTGTCGTTTTTTTTTTTTTGGTCGAAATTTTGAGTTTCTCTGATCTTCTTGAAACTCTGGATTCTGATAGAGGGCCATGAGACTTAGACCAGAGTACAAAAATTGAGGCTCTAGACCCTTCCAGAGCTGAGATATGTTAAAGGTTGTACAGGCCAAACCAGGTGTTATCAGAATCCCGATATTGACACGGATCCATCACAACATGTCTTCATATTAGGGACTGAAGTGAGTGTTGGCAGTCAGGTGCTGGAGGAGTTGAGGAACGGATGTGAAGAGGACACAATCAGCGCCAAGACGCACTCATCCAAATAAACACTGCTGGGCTTATAACACACAGCACTGATCTGGCACTGCACTACTGTGTACTTGACCAGACAGCAGGTGCACACGCACAAACACACATACACACAAACACACACACACCACATTCAGGGTGTGAATCTTAAAAAAACAGATCCTGGTCACACTTCACCCCAAAATATAAAGCAGGAAATATAAAGACTTAGACCTGAGTACAAAAATGGAGGCTCTAAACCTTTCTAGAGCTGAGATATTGAGATATTACAATGGCATAAATGCTACATGGGATCTCAATATCTCGGCTCTGGAAGGGTCTAGAGCCTCCATTTTTGCACTCAGGTCTAAGTCTCATGGCCCTCTATCAGAATCCAGAGTTTTGAGAAGATTGGAGAAACTTATTTTTTCGCCCGAAAAAAAAAAAACGTAAGGGGTACCACTGTCGTTTTTTTTTCGGGCCGAATTTTTGAGTTTCGATATCTCAGCTCTGGGAGGGGCTAGAGCCTCCATTTTTGCACTCAGGTCCAAGTCTCATGGCCCTCTATCAGAATCCAGAGTTTTGAGAAGATTGGAGAAACTTAATTTTTCGCCCGAAAAAAAAAACGTAAGGGGTACTCGTTTTTTTTTTCGGGCCGAATTTTTGAGTTTCGACATCTCAGCTCTGGGAGGGGCTAGAGCCTCCATTTTTGCATTAAGGTCTAAGTCTCATGGCCCTCTATCAGAATCGAGAGTTTTGAGAAGATTGGAGAAACTTAATTTTTCGCCCGAAAAAAAAAAACGTAAGGGGTACCACTGTCGTTTTTTTTTTTCGGGCCGAATTTTTGAGTTTCGATATCTCTGCTCTGGGAGGGGCTAGAGCCTCCATTTTTGCACTCAGGTCTAAGTCTCATGGCCCTCTATCAGAATCCAGAGTTTTGAGAAGATTGGAGAAACTTAATTTTTCGCCCGAAAAAAAAAAACGTAAGGGGTACCACTGTCGTTTTTTTTTTCGGGCCGAATTTTTGAGTTTCGACATCTCAGCTCTGGAAGGGGGGCTAGAGCCTCCATTTTTGCACTCAGGTCTAAGTCTCATGGCCCTCTATCAGAATCCAGAGTTTTGAGAAGATTGGAGAAACTTAATTTTTCGCCCGAAAAAAAACAACGTAAGGGGTACCACTGTCGTTTTTTTTTTCGGGCCGAATTTTTCAGTTTCGATATCTCAGCTCTGGGAGAGGCTAGAGCCTCCATTTTTGCACTCAGGTCTAAGTCTCATGGCCCTCTATCAGAATCCAGAGTTACGAGAAGATTGGAGAAACTTAATTTTTCGCGTGAAAAAAAACAAAACGTAAGGGGTACCACTGTCGTTTTTTTTTCCGGCCGAATTTTTGAGTTTCGACATCTCAGCTCTGGGAGAGGCTAGAGCCTCCATTTTTGCACTCAGGTCTAAGTCTCATGGCCCTCTATGAGAATCCAGAGTTTTGAGAAGATTGGAGAAACTTAATTTTTCGCCCGAAAAATAAAAAACCGTAAGGGGTACCACTGTCGTTTTTTTTTTTTTTTCGGGCTGAATTTTTGAGTTTCGATATCTCAGCTCTGGGAGGGGCTAGAGCCTCCATTTTTGCACTCAGGTCTAAGTCTCATGGCCCTCTATCAGAATCCAGAGTTTTGGGAAGATTGGAGAAACTTAATTTTTCACCCGAAAAAAAAAAAACCTAAGGGGTACCACTGTCGTTTTTTTTTCGGGCCGAATTTTTGAGTTTCGATATCTCAGCTCTGGGAGGGGCTAGAGCCTCCATTTTTGCACTCAGGTTTAAGTCTCATGGCCCTCTATCAGAATCCAGAGTTTTGAGAAGATTGGAGAAACGTAATTTTTCGCCCGAAAAAAAAAAACGTAAGGGGTACCACTGTCGGTTTTATTTCGGGCCGAATTTTTGAGTTTCGATATCTCAGCTCTGGGAGGGGCTAGAGCCTCCATTTTTGCACTCAGGTCTAAGTCTCATGGCCCTCTATCAGAATCCAGAGTTTTGGGAAGATTGGAGAAACTTAATTTTTCGCCCGAAAAAAAAAAACGTAAGGGGTACCACTGTCGTTTTTTTTTTCGGGCCGAATTTTTGAGTTTCGATATCTCAGCTCTGGGAGGGGCTAGAGCCTCCATTTTTGCACTGAGGTCTAAGTCTCATGGCCCTCTATCAGAATCCAGAGTTTTGAGAAGATTGGAGAAACTTAATTTTTTGCCCGAAATAAAAAAAACGTAAGGGGTACCACTGTCGTTTTTTTTTCTGGCCGAATTTTTGAGTTTTGATATCTCAGCTCTGGGAGGGGCTAGAGCCTCCATTTTTGCACTCAGGTCTAAGTCCCATGGCCCTCTATCAGAATCCAGAGTTTTGAGAAGATTGGAGAAACTTAATTTTTCGCCCGAAAAAAAAAACATAAGGGGTACCACTGTCGTTTTTTTTTCTGGCCGAATTTTTGAGTTTCGATATCTCAGCTCTGGGAGGGGCTAGGGCCTCCATTTTTGCACTAAGGTCTAAGTCTCATGGCCCTCTATCAGAATCCAGAGTTTTGGGAAGATTGGAGAAACTTAATTTTTCACCCGAAAAAAAAAAAAACGTAAGGGGTAACACTGTCGTTTTTTTTTTCTGGCCGAATTTTTGAGTTTCGACATCTCAGCTCTGGGAGGGGCTAGAGCCTCCATTTTTGCACTCAGGTCTAAGTCTCATGGCCCTCTATCAGAATCCAGAGTTTTGAGAAGATTGGAGAAACTTAATTTTTCGCCCGAAAAAAAAAACGTAAGGTGTACCACTGTCGTTTTTTTTTTCAGGCCGAATTTTTGAGTTTCGATATCTCAGCTCTGGGAGGGGATAGAGCCTCCATTTTTGCACTCAGGTCTAAGTCTCATGGCCCTCTATCAGAATCCAGAGTTTTGGGAAGATTGGAAAAACTTAATTTTTCGCCCGAAAAAAAAAACGTAAGGTGTACCACTGTCGTTTTTTTTTTCAGGCCGAATTTTTGAGTTTCGATATCTCAGCTCTGGGAGGGGATAGAGCCTCCATTTTTGCACTCAGGTCTAAGTCTCATGGCCCTCTATCAGAATCCAGAGTTTTGGGAAGATTGGAAAAACTTAATTTTTCGCCCGAAAAAAAAAACGTAAGGGGTACCACTGTCGTTTTTTTTTCTGGCCGAATTTTTGAGTTTCGATATCTCAGCTCTGGGAGGGGCTAGAGCCTCCATTTTTGCACTCAGGTCTAAGTCTCATGGCCCTCTATCAGAATCCAGAGTTTTGAGAAGATTGGAGAAACTTAATTTTTCGCCCGAAAAAAAAAAACGTAAGGGGTACCACTGTCGTTTTTTTTTCTGGCCGAATTTTTGAGTTTCGATATCTCAGCTCTGGGAGGGGCTAGAGCCTCCATTTTTGCACTCAGGTCTAAGTCTCATGGCCCTCTATCAGAATCCAGAGTTTTGGGAAGATTGGAGAAACTTAATTTTTCACCCGAAAAAAAAAAACGTAAGGGGTACCACTGTCGTTTTTTTTTTCGGGCCGAATTTTTGAGTTTCGATATCTCAGCTCTGGGAGGGGCTAGAGCCTCCATTTTTGCACTCAAGTCTAAGTCTCATGGCCCTCTATCAGAATCCAGAGTTTTGAGAAGATTGGAGAAACGTAATTTTTCGCCCGGAAAAAAAAAACGTAAGGGGTACCACTGTCGTTTTTTTTTCGGGCCGAATTTTTGAGTTTCGATATCTCAGCTCTGGGAGGGGCTAGAGCCTCCATTTTTGCACTCAGGTCTAAGTCTCATGGCCCTCTATCAGAATCCAGAGTTTTGAGAAGATTGGAGAAACTTAATTTTTCGCCTGAAAAAAAAAACGTAAGGGGTACCACTGTCGTTTTTTTTCAGGCCGAATTTTTGAGTTTCGATATCTCAGCTCTGGGAGGGGCTAGAGCCTCCATTTTTGCACTCAGGTCTAAGTCTCATGGCCCTCTATCAGAATCCAGAGTTTTGAGAAGATTGGAGAAACTTAATTTTTCGCCCGAAAAAAAAAACGTAAGGGGTACCACTGTCGTTTTTTTTTCGGGCCGAATTTTTGAGTTTCGATATCTCAGCTCTGGGAGGGGCTAGAGCCTCCATTTTTGCACTCAGGTCTAAGTCTCATGGCCCTCTATCAGAATCCAGAGTTTTGGGAAGATTGGAGAAACTTAATTTTTCACCCGAAAAAAAAAAACGTAAGGGGTACCACTGTCGTTTTTTTTTCGGGCCGAATTTTTGAGTTTCGATATCTCAGCTCTGGGAGGGGCTAGAGCCTCCATTTTTGCACTCAGGTCTAAGTTTCATGGCCCTCTATCAGAATCCAGAGTTTTGAGAAGATTGGAGAAACGTAATTTTTCGCCCGAAAAAAAAAAAACGTAAGGGGTACCACTGTCGTTTTTTTTCGGGCTGAATTTTTGAGTTTCGATATCTCAGCTCTGGGAGGGGCTAGAGCCTCCATTTTTGCACTCAGGTCTAAGTCTCATGGCCCTCTATCAGAATCCAGAGTTTTGAGAAGATTGAAGAAACTTAATTTTTCGCCCGAAAAAAAAAAACGTAAGGGGTACCACTGTCGTTTTTTTTTTGGGCCGAATTTTTGAGTTTCGATATCTCAGCTCTGGGAGGGGCTAGAGCCTCCATTTTTGCACTCAGGTCTAAGTCTCATGGCCCTCTATCAGAATCCAGAGTTTTGGGAAGATTGGAGAAACTTAATTTTTCACCCGAAAAAAAAAAACGTAAGGGGTACCACTGTCGTTTTTTTTTTGGGCTGAATTTTTGAGTTTCGATATCTCAGCTCTGGGAGGGGCTAGAGCCTCCATTTTTGCACTCAGGTCTAAGTCTCATGGCCCTCTATCAGAATCCAGAGTTTTGAGAAGATTGGAGAAACTTAATTTTTCGCCCGAAAAAAAAAACGTAAGGGGTACCACTGTCGTTTTTTTTTCTGGCCGAATTTTTGAGTTTCGATATCTCAGCTCTGGGAGGGGCTAGAGCCTCCATTTTTGCACTCAGGTCTAAGTCTCATGGCCCTCTATCAGAATCCAGAGTTTTGGGAAGATTGGAGAAACTTAATTTTTCACCCGAAAAAAAACAAAAACGTAAGGGGTAACAATGTCGTTTTTTTTTTCTGGCCGAATTTTTGAGTTTCGACATCTCAGCTCTGGGAGGGGCTAGAGCCTCCATTTTTGCACTCAGGTCTAAGTCTCATGGCCCTCTATCAGAATCCAGAGTTTTGAGAAGATTGGAGAAACTTAATTTTTCGCCCGAAAAAAAAAACGTAAGGTGTACCACTGTCGTTTTTTTTTTCAGGCCGAATTTTTGAGTTTCGATATCTCAGCTCTGGGAGGGGATAGAGCCTCCATTTTTGCACTCAGGTCTAAGTCTCATGGCCCTCTATCAGAATCCAGAGTTTTGGGAAGATTGGAAAAACTTAATTTTTCGCCCGAAAAAAAAAACGTAAGGGGTACCACTGTCGTTTTTTTTTTCGGGCCGAATTTTTGAGTTTCGATATCTCAGCTCTGGGAGGGGCTAGAGCCTCCATTTTTGCACTCAGGTCTAAGTCTCATGGCCCTCTATAAGAATCCAGGGTTTTGAGAAGATTGGAGAAACTTAATTTTTCGCCCGAAAAAAAAAAACGTAAGGGGTACCACTGTCGTTTTTTTTTCTGGCCGAATTTTTGAGTTTCGATATCTCAGCTCTGGGAGGGGCTAGAGCCTCCATTTTTGCACTCAGGTCTAAGTCTCATGGCCCTCTATCAGAATCCAGAGTTTTGAGAAGATTGGAGAAACTTAATTTTTCGCCCGAAAAAAAAAACGTAAGGGGTACCACTGTCGTTTTTTTTTCTGGCCGAATTTTTGAGTTTCGATATCTCAGCTCTGGGAGGGGCTAGAGCCTCCATTTTTGCACTCAGGTCTAAGTCTCATGGCCCTCTATCAGAATCCAGAGTTTTGGGAAGATTGGAGAAACTTAATTTTTCACCCGAAAAAAAAAAACGTAAGGGGTACCACTGTCGTTTTTTTTTTCGGGCCGAATTTTTGAGTTTCGATATCTCAGCTCTGGGAGGGGCTAGAGCCTCCATTTTTGCACTCAGGTCTAAGTCTCATGGCCCTCTATCAGAATCCAGAGTTTTGAGAAGATTGGAGAAACGTAATTTTTCGCCCGGAAAAAAAAAACGTAAGGGGTACCACTGTCGTTTTTTTTTCGGGCCGAATTTTTGAGTTTCGATATCTCAGCTCTGGGAGGGGCTAGAGCCTCCATTTTTGCACTCAGGTCTAAGTCTCATGGCCCTCTATCAGAATCCAGAGTTTTGAGAAGATTGGAGAAACTTAATTTTTCGCCTGAAAAAAAAACGTAAGGGGTACCACTGTCGTTTTTTTTCAGGCCGAATTTTTGAGTTTCGATATCTCAGCTCTGGGAGGGGCTAGAGCCTCCATTTTTGCACTCAGGTCTAAGTCTCATGGCCCTCTATCAGAATCCAGAGTTTTGAGAAGATTGGAGAAACTTAATTTTTCGCCCGAAAAAAAAAAACGTAAGGGGTACCACTGTCGTTTTTTTTTCGGGCCGAATTTTTGAGTTTCGATATCTCAGCTCTGGGAGGGGCTAGAGCCTCCATTTTTGCACTCAGGTCTAAGTCTCATGGCCCTCTATCAGAATCCAGAGTTTTGGGAAGATTGGAGAAACTTAATTTTTCACCCGAAAAAAAAAAACGTAAGGGGTACCACTGTCGTTTTTTTTTCGGGCCGAATTTTTGAGTTTCGATATCTCAGCTCTGGGAGGGGCTAGAGCCTCCATTTTTGCACTCAGGTCTAAGTTTCATGGCCCTCTATCAGAATCCAGAGTTTTGAGAAGATTGGAGAAACGTAATTTTTCGCCCGAAAAAAAAAAACGTAAGGGGTACCACTGTCGTTTTTTTTCGGGCTGAATTTTTGAGTTTCGATATCTCAGCTCTGGGAGGGGCTAGAGCCTCCAATTTTTGCACTCAGGTCTAAGTCTCATGGCCCTCTATCAGAATCCAGAGTTTTGAGAAGATTGGAGAAACTTAATTTTTCGCCCGAAAAAAAAAAAACGTAAGGGGTACCACTGTCGTTTTTTTTTCGGGCCGAATTTTTGAGTTTCGATATCTCAGCTCTGGGAGGGGCTAGAGCCTCCATTTTTGCACTCAGGTCTAAGTCTCATGGCCCTCTATCAGAATCCAGAGTTTTGGGAAGATTGGAGAAACTTAATTTTTCACCCGAAAAAAAAAAACGTAAGGGGTACCACTGTCGTTTTTTTTTTGGGCTGAATTTTTGAGTTTCGATATCTCAGCTCTGGGAGGGGCTAGAGCCTCCATTTTTGCACTCAGGTCTAAGTCTCATGGCCCTCTATCAGAATCCAGAGTTTTGAGAAGATTGGAGAAACTTAATTTTTCGCCCGAAAAAAAAAACGTAAGGGGTACCACTGTCGTTTTTTTTTCTGGCCGAATTTTTGAGTTTCGATATCTCAGCTCTGGGAGGGGCTAGGGCCTCCATTTTTGCACTAAGGTCTAAGTCTCATGGCCCTCTATCAGAATCCAGAGTTTTGGGAAGATTGGAGAAACTTAATTTTTTACCCGAAAAAAAAAAAAACGTAAGGGGTAACACTGTCGTTTTTTTTTTCTGGCCGAATTTTTGAGTTTCGACATCTCAGCTCTGGGAGGGGCTAGAGCCTCCATTTTTGCACTCAGGTCTAAGTCTCATGGCCCTCTATCAGAATCCAGAGTTTTGAGAAGATTGGAGAAACTTAATTTTTCGCCCGAAAAAAAAAACGTAAGGTGTACCACTGTCGTTTTTTTTTTCAGGCCGAATTTTTGAGTTTCGATATCTCAGCTCTGGGAGGGGATAGAGCCTCCATTTTTGCACTCAGGTCTAAGTCTCATGGCCCTCTATCAGAATCCAGAGTTTTGGGAAGATTGGAAAAACTTAATTTTTCGCCCGAAAAAAAAAAACGTAAGGGGTACCACTGTCGTTTTTTTTTTCGGGCCGAATTTTTGAGTTTCGATATCTCAGCTCTGGGAGGGGCTAGAGCCTCCATTTTTGCACTCAGGTCTAAGTCTCATGGCCCTCTATAAGAATCCAGAGTTTTGAGAAGATTGGAGAAACGTAATTTTTCGCCCGAAAAAAAAAACGTAAGGGGTACCACTGTCGGTTTTTTTTCTGGCCGAATTTTTGAGTTTCGATATCTCAGCTCTGGGAGGGGCTAGAGCCTCCATTTTTGCACTCAGGTCTAAGTCTCATGGCCCTCTATCAGAATCCAGAGTTTTGAGAAGATTGGAGAAACTTAATTTTTCGCCCGAAAAAAAAAACGTAAGGGGTACCACTGTCGTTTTTTTTTTCTGGCCGAATTTTTGAGTTTCGATATCTCAGCTCTGGGAGGGGCTAGAGCCTCCATTTTTGCACTCAGGTCTAAGTCTCATGGCCCTCTATCAGAATCCAGAGTTTTGGGAAGATTGGAGAAACTTAATTTTTCGCCCGAAAAAAAAAAACGTAAGGGGTACCACTGTCGTTTTTTTTTTTGGGCCGAATTTTTGAGTTTCGATATCTCAGCTCTGGGAGGGGCTAGAGCCTCCATTTTTGCACTCAGGTCTAAGTCTCATGGCCCTCTATCAGAATCCAGAGTTTTGAGAAGATTGGAGAAACGTAATTTTTCGCCCGGAAAAAAAAACGTAAGGGGTACCACTGTCGTTTTTTTTTCGGGCCGAATTTTTGAGTTTCGATATCTCAGCTCTGGGAGGGGCTAGAGCCTCCATTTTTGCACTCAGGTCTAAGTCTCATGGCCCTCTATCAGAATCCAGAGTTTTGGGAAGATTGGAGAAACTTAATTTTTTGCCCGAAAAAAAAAAACGTAAGGGGTACCACTGTCGTTTTTTTTTTCGGGCTGAATTTTTGAGTTTCGATATCTCAGCTCTGGGAGGGGCTAGAGCCTCCATTTTTGCACTCAGGTCTAAGTCTCATGGCCCTCTATCAGAATCCAGAGTTTTGGGAAGATTGGAGAAACTTAATTTTTTGCCCGAAAAAAAAAACGTAAGGGGTACCACTGTCGTTTTTTTTTGGGGCTGAATTTTTGAGTTTCGATATCTCAGCTCTGGGAGGGGCTAGAGCCTCCATTTTTGCACTCAGGTCTAAGTCTCATGGCCCTCTATCAGAATCCAGAGTTTTGGGAAGATTGGAGAAACTTAATTTTTTGCCCGAAAAAAAAAAACGTAAGGGGTACCACTGTCGTTTTTTTTTCGGGCTGAATTTTTGAGTTTCGATATCTCAGCTCTGGGAGGGGCTAGAGCCTCCATTTTTGCACTCAGGTCTAAGTCTCATGGCCCTCTATCAGAATCCAGAGTTTTGGGAAGATTGGAGAAACTTAATTTTTTGCCCGAAAAAAAAAAACGTAAGGGGTACCACTGTCGTTTTTTTTTCGGGCTGAATTTTTGAGTTTCGATATCTCAGCTCTGGGAGGGGCTAGAGCCTCCATTTTTGCACTCAGGTCTAAGTCTCATGGCCCTCTATCAGAATCCAGAGTTTTGGGAAGATTGGAGAAACTTATTTTTTTGCCCGAAAAAAAAAAACGTAAGGGGTACCACTGTCGTTTTTTTTTTCGGGCCGAATTTTTGAGTTTCGATATCTCAGCTCTGGGAGGGGCTAGAGCCTCCATTTTTGCACTCAGGTCTAAGTCTCATGGCCCTCTATCAGAATCCAGAGTTTTGAGAAGATTGGAGAAACTTAATTTTTCACCCGAAAAAAAAAAAACGTAAGGGGTACCACTGTCGTTTTTTTTTCTGGCCGAATTTTTGAGTTTTGACATCTCAGCCCTGAGTGGGGCTAGAGCCTCCATTTTTGCACTCAGGTCTAAGTCTCATGGCCCTCTATCAGAATCCAGAGTTTTGGGAATATTGGAGAAACTTAATTTTTCGCCCGAAAAAAAAAAACGTAAGGGGTACCACTGTCGTTTTTTTTTTCTGGCCGAATTTTTGAGTTTCGATATCTCAGCCCTGAGTGGGGCTAGAGCCTCCATTTTTGCACTCAGGTCTAAGTCTCATGGCCCTCTATCAGAATCCAGAGTTTTGGGAAGATTGGAGAAACTTAATTTTTCGCCCGAAAAAAAAAAACGTAAGGGGTACCACTGTTGTTTTCTTTTTCGGGCCGAATTTTTGAGTTTTGATATCTCAGCTCTGGGAGGGGCTAGAGCCTCCATTTTTGCACTCAGGTCTAAGTCTCATGGCCCTCTATCAGAATCCAGAGTTTTGAGAAGATTGGAGAAACTTAATTTTTCGCCCGAAAAAAAAAAAATGTAAGGGGTACCACTGTCGTTTTTTTTTCGGGCCGAATTTTTGAGTTTCGATATCTCAGCTCTGGGAGAGGCTAGAGCCTCCATTTTTGCACTCAGGTCTAAGTCTCATGGCCCTCTATCAGAATCCAGAGTTTTGAGAAGATTGGAGAAACTTAATTTTTCGCCCATAAAAAAAAAACGTAAGGGGTACCACTGTCGTTTTTTTTTTCTGGCCGAATTTTTGAGTTTCGATATCTCAGTCCTGAGTGGGGCTAGAGCCTCCATTTTTGCACTCAGGTCTAAGTCTCATGGCCCTCTATCAGAATCCAGAGTTTTTGGAAGACTGGAGAAACTTAATTTTTCGCCCGAAAATAAAAAACGTAAGGGGTACCACTGTCGTTTTTTTTTCGGGCCGAATTTTTGAGTTTCGATATCTAAGCTCTGGGAGGGGCTAGAGCCTCCATTTTTGCACTCAGGTTTAAGTCTCATGGCCGTCTATCAAAATCCAGAGTTTTGAGAAGATTGGAGAAACTTAATTTTTCGCCCGAAAAAAAAAACGTAAGGGGTACCACTGTCGTTTTTTTTTTCTGGCCGAATTTTTTAAATTCGATATCTCAGCCCTGAGTGGGGCTAGAGCCTCCATTTTTGCACTCAGGTCTAAGTCTCATGGCCCTCTATCAGAATCCAGAGTTTTGGGAAGATTGGAGAAACTTAATTTTTCGCCCGAAAAAAAAAAAAACGTAAGGGGTACCACTGTCGTTTTTTTTTTCTGGCCGAATTTTTGAGTTTCGATATCTCAGCCCTGAGTGGGGCTAGAGCCTCCATTTTTGCACTCAGGTCTAAGTCTCATGGCCCTCTATCAGAATCCAGAGTTTTGGGAAGATTGGAGAAACTTAATTTTTCACCCGAAAAAAAAAACGTAAGGGGTACCACTGTCGTTTTTTTTTCGGGCCGAATTTTTGAGTTTCGATATCTCAGCTCTGGGAGGGGCTAGAGCCTCCATTTTTGCACTCAGGTCTAAGTTTCATGGCCCTCTATCAGAATCCAGAGTTTTGAGAAGATTGGAGAAACGTAATTTTTCGCCCGAAAAAAAAAAACGTAAGGGGTACCACTGTCGTTTTTTTTTTTGGGCTGAATTTTTGAGTTTCGATATCTCAGCTCTGGGAGGGGCTAGAGCCTCCATTTTTGCACTCAGGTCTAAGTCTCATGGCCCTCTATCAGAATCCAGAGTTTTGGGAAGATTGGAGAAACTTAATTTTTTGCCCGAAAAAAAAAACGTAAGGGGTACCACTGTCGTTTTTTTTTCGGGCTGAATTTTTGAGTTTCGATATCTCAGCTCTGGGAGGGGCTAGAGCCTCCATTTTTGCACTCAGGTCTAAGTCTCATGGCCCTCCATCAGAATCCAGAGTTTTGGGAAGATTGGAGAAACTTAATTTTTTGCCCGAAAAAAAAAAAACGTAAGGGGTACCACTGTCGTTTTTTTTTTCGGGCCGAATTTTTGAGTTTCGATATCTCAGCTCTGGGAGGGGCTAGAGCCTCCATTTTTGCACTCAGGTCTAAGTTTCATGGCCCTCTATCAGAATCCAGAGTTTTGAGAAGATTGGAGAAACTTAATTTTTCGCCCGAAAAAAAAAAACGTAAGGGGTACCACTGTCGTTTTTTTTCGGGCTGAATTTTTGAGTTTCGATATCTCAGCTCTGGGAGGGGCTAGAGCCTCCATTTTTGCACTCAGGTCTAAGTCTCATGGCCCTCTATCAGAATCCAGAGTTTTGAGAAGATTGGAGAAACTTAATTTTTCGCCCGAAAAAAAAAAAACGTAAGGGGTACCACTGTCGTTTTTTTTTCGGGCCGAATTTTTGAGTTTCGATATCTCAGCTCTGGGAGGGGCTAGAGCCTCCATTTTTGCACTCAGGTCTAAGTCTCATGGCCCTCTATCAGAATCCAGAGTTTTGGGAAGATTGAAGAAACTTAATTTTTTGCCCGAAAAAAAAAAACGTAAGGGGTACCACTGTCGTTTTTTTTTCGGGCTGAATTTTTGAGTTTCGATATCTCAGCTCTGGGAGGGGCTAGAGCCTCCATTTTTGCACTCAGGTCTAAGTCTCATGGCCCTCTATCAGAATCCAGAGTTTTGGGAAGATTGGAGAAACTTAATTTTTTGCCCGAAAAAAAAAACGTAAGGGGTACCACTGTCGTTTTTTTTTCGGGCTGAATTTTTGAGTTTCGATATCTCAGCTCTGGGAGGGGCTAGAGCCTCCATTTTTGCACTCAGGTCTAAGTCTCATGGCCCTCTATCAGAATCCAGAGTTTTGGGAAGATTGGAGAAACTTATTTTTTTGCCCGAAAAAAAAAACGTAAGGGGTACCACTGTCAGTTTTTTTTCTGGCCGAATTTTTGAGTTTCGATATCTCAGCTCTGGGAGGGGCTAGAGCCTCCATTTTTGCACTCAGATCTAAGTCTCATGGCCCTCTATCAGAATCCAGAGTTTTGAGAAGATTGGAGAAACTTAATTTTTCGCCCGAAAAAAAAAAAACGTAAGGGGTACCACTGTCGTTTTTTTTCTGGCCGAATTTTTGAGTTTCGATATCTCAGCTCTGGGAGGGGCTAGAGCCTCCATTTTTGCACTCAGGTCTAAGTCTCATGGCCCTCTATCAGAATCCAGAGTTTTGGGAAGATTGGAGAAACTTAATTTTTCACCCGAAAAAAAAAAACGTAAGGGGTACCACTGTCGTTTTTTTTTCGGGCCGAATTTTTGAGTTTCGATATCTCAGCTCTGGGAGGGGCTAGAGCCTCCATTTTTGCACTCAGGTCTAAGTCTCATGGCCCTCTATCAGAATCCAGAGTTTTGAGAAGATTGGAGAAACTTAATTTTTCGCCCAAAAAAAAAACGTAAGGGGTACCACTGTCGTTTTTTTTTTCTGGCCGAATTTTTGAGTTTCGATATCTCAGCTCTGGGAGGGGCTAGAGCCTCCATTTTTGCACTCAGGTCTAAGTCTCATGGCCCTCTATCAGAATCCAGAGTTTTGGGAAGATTGGAGAAACTTAATTTTTCACCCGAAAAAAAAAAACGTAAGGGGTACCACTGTCGTTTTTTTTTCGGGCCGAATTTTTGAGTTTCGATATCTCAGCTCTGGGAGGGGCTAGAGCCTCCATTTTTGCACTCAGGTCTAAGTCTCATGGCCCTCTATCAGAATCCAGAGTTTTGAGAAGATTGGAGAAACGTAATTTTTCGCCCGAAAAAAAAAAACGTAAGGGGTACCACTGTCGTTTTTTTTCGGGCCGAATTTTTGAGTTTCGATATTTAAGCTCTGGAAGGGGCTAGAGCCTCCATTTTTGCACTCAGGTCTAAGTCTCATGGCCCTCTATCAGAATCCAGAGTTTTGAGAAGATTGGAGAAACTTAATTTTTCGCCCGAAAAAAAAAAACGTAAGGGGTACCACTGTCGTTTTTTTTTCTGGCCGAATTTTTGAGTTTCGATATCTCAGCTCTGGGAGGGGCTAGAGCCTCCATTTTTGCACTCAGGTCTAAGTTTCATGGCCCTCTATCAGAATCCAGAGTTTTGAGAAGATTGGAGAAACGTAATTTTTCGCCCGAAAAAAAAAAAACGTAAGGGGTACCACTGTCGTTTTTTTTCGGGCTGAATTTTTGAGTTTCGATATCTCAGCTCTGGGAGGGGCTAGAGCCTCCATTTTTGCACTCAGGTCTAAGTCTCATGGCCCTCTATCAGAATCCAGAGTTTTGAGAAGATTGGAGAAACTTAATTTTTCGCCCGAAAAAAAAAAAACGTAAGGGGTACCACTGTCGTTTTTTTTTCGGGCCGAATTTTTGAGTTTCGATATCTCAGCTCTGGGAGGGGCTAGAGCCTCCATTTTTGCACTCAGGTCTAAGTCTCATGGCCCTCTATCAGAATCCAGAGTTTTGGGAAGATTGGAGAAACTTAATTTTTCACCCGAAAAAAAAAAAACGTAAGGGGTACCACTGTCGTTATTTTTTTGGGCTGAATTTTTGAGTTTCGATATCTCAGCTCTGGGAGGGGCTAGAGCCTCCATTTTTGCACTCAGGTCTAAGTCTCATGGCCCTCTATCAGAATCCAGAGTTTTGGGAAGATTGGAGAAACTTAATTTTTTGCCCGAAAAAAAAAACGTAAGGGGTACCACTGTCGTTTTTTTTTCGGGCTGAATTTTTGAGTTTCGATATCTCAGCTCTGGGAGGGGCTAGAGCCTCCATTTTTGCACTCAGGTCTAAGTCTCATGGCCCTCTATCAGAATCCAGAGTTTTGGGAAGATTGGAGAAACTTAATTTTTTGCCCGAAAAAAAAAAAACGTAAGGGGTACCACTGTCGTTTTTTTTTTCGGGCTGAATTTTTGAGTTTCGATATCTCAGCTCTGGGAGGGGCTAGAGCCTCCATTTTTGCACTCAGGTCTAAGTCTCATGGCCCTCTATCAGAATCCAGAGTTTTGGGAAGATTGGAGAAACTTAATTTTTTGCCCGAAAAAAAAAACGTAAGGGGTACCACTGTCGTTTTTTTTTGGGGCTGAATTTTTGAGTTTCGATATCTCAGCTCTGGGAGGGGCTAGAGCCTCCATTTTTGCACTCAGGTCTAAGTCTCATGGCCCTCTATCAGAATCCAGAGTTTTGGGAAGATTGGAGAAACTTAATTTTTTGCCCGAAAAAAAAAAAACGTAAGGGGTACCACTGTCGTTTTTTTTTCGGGCTGAATTTTTGAGTTTCGATATCTCAGCTCTGGGAGGGGCTAGAGCCTCCATTTTTGCACTCAGGTCTTAGTCTCATGGCCCTCTATCAGAATCCAGAGTTTTGGGAAGATTGGAGAAACTTAATTTTTTGCCCGAAAAAAAAAAACGTAAGGGGTACCACTGTCGTTTTTTTTTCGGGCTGAATTTTTGAGTTTCGATATCTCAGCTCTGGGAGGGGCTAGAGCCTCCATTTTTGCACTCAGGTCTAAGTCTCATGGCCCTCTATCAGAATCCAGAGTTTTGGGAAGATTGGAGAAACTTATTTTTTTGCCCGAAAAAAAAAAACGTAAGGGGTACCACTGTCGTTTTTTTTTTCGGGCCGAATTTTTGAGTTTTGACATCTCAGCCCTGAGTGGGGCTAGAGCCTCCATTTTTGCACTCAGGTCTAAGTCTCATGGCCCTCTATCAGAATCCAGAGTTTTGGGAAGATTGGAGAAACTTAATTTTTCGCCCGAAAAAAAAAAAACGTAAGGGGTACCACTGTCGTTTTTTTTTTCTGGCCGAATTTTTGAGTTTCGATATCTCAGCCCTGAGTGGGGCTAGAGCCTCCATTTTTGCACTCAGGTCTAAGTCTCATGGCCCTCTATCAGAATCCAGAGTTTTGGGAAGATTGGAGAAACTTAATTTTTCGCCCGAAAAAAAAAACGTAAGGGGTACCACTGTTGTTTTCTTTTTCGGGCCGAATTTTTGAGTTTTGATATCTCAGCTCTGGGAGGGGCTAGAGCCTCCATTTTTGCACTCAGGTCTAAGTCTCATGGCCCTCTATCAGAATCCAGAGTTTTGAGAAGATTGGAGAAACTTAATTTTTCGCCCGAAAAAAAAAAATGTAAGGGGTACCACTGTCGTTTTTTTTTCGGGCCGAATTTTTGAGTTTCGATATCTCAGCTCTGGGAGAGGCTAGAGCCTCCATTTTTGCACTCAGGTCTAAGTCTCATGGCCCTCTATCAGAATCCAGAGTTTTGAGAAGATTGGAGAAACTTAATTTTTCGCCCATAAAAAAAAAACGTGAGGGGTACCACTGTCGTTTTTTTTTTCTGGCTGAATTTTTGAGTTTCGATATCTCAGTCCTGAGTGGGGCTAGAGCCTCCATTTTTGCACTCAGGTCTAAGTCTCGTGGCCCTCTATCAGAATCCAGAGTTTTTGGAAGACTGGAGAAACTTAATTTTTCGCCCGAAAATAAAAAACGTAAGGGGTACCACTGTCGTTTTTTTTTCGGGCCGAATTTTTGAGTTTCGATATCTAAGCTCTGGGAGGGGCTAGAGCCTCCATTTTTGCACTCAGGTTTAAGTCTCATGGCCGTCTATCAAAATCCAGAGTTTTGAGAAGATTGGAGAAACTTAATTTTTCGCCAGAAAAAAAAAACGTAAGGGGTACCACTGTCGTTTTTTTTTTCTGGCCGAATTTTTTAAATTCGATATCTCAGCCCTGAGTGGGGCTAGAGCCTCCATTTTTGCACTCAGGTCTAAGTCTCATGGCCCTCTATCAGAATCCAGAGTTTTGGGAAGATTGGAGAAACTTAATTTTTCGCCCGAAAAAAAAAAAACGTAAGGGGTACCACTGTCGTTTTTTTTTTCTGGCCGAATTTTTGAGTTTCGATATCTCAGCCCTGAGTGGGGCTAGAGCCTCCATTTTTGCACTCAGGTCTAAGTCTCATGGCCCTCTATCAGAATCCAGAGTTTTGGGAAGATTGGAGAAACTTAATTTTTCGCCCGAAAAAAAAAACGTAAGGGGTACCACTGTTGTTTTCTTTTTCGGGCCGAATTTTTGAGTTTTGATATCTCAGCTCTGGGAGGGGCTAGAGCCTCCATTTTTGCACTCAGGTCTAAGTCTCATGGCCCTCTATCAGAATCCAGAGTTTTGAGAAGATTGGAGAAACTTAATTTTTCGCCCGAAAAAAAAAAAATGTAAGGGGTACCACTGTCGTTTTTTTTTCGGGCCGAATTTTTGAGTTTCGATATCTCAGCTCTGGGAGAGGCTAGAGCCTCCATTTTTGCACTCAGGTCTAAGTCTCATGGCCCTCTATCAGAATCCAGAGTTTTGAGAAGATTGGAGAAACTTAATTTTTCGCCCATAAAAAAAAAAACGTAAGGGGTACCACTGTCGTTTTTTTTTTCTGGCCGAATTTTTGAGTTTCGATATCTCAGTCCTGAGTGGGGCTAGAGCCTCCATTTTTGCACTCAGGTCTAAGTCTCATGGCCCTCTATCAGAATCCAGAGTTTTTGGAAGACTGGAGAAACTTAATTTTTCGCCCGAAAAAAAAAACGTAAGGGGTACCACTGTCGTTTTTTTTTTCTGGCCGAATTTTTTAAATTCGATATCTCAGCCCTGAGTGGGGCTAGAGCCTCCATTTTTGCACTCAGGTCTAAGTCTCATGGCCCTCTATCAGAATCCAGAGTTTTGGGAAGATTGGAGAAATTTAATTTTTCGCCCGAAAAAAAAAACGTAAGGGGTACCACTGTCGTTTTCTTTTTCGGGCCGAATTTTTGAGTTTTGATATCTCAGCTCTGGGAGGGGCTAGAGCCTCCATTTTTGCACTCAGGTCTAAGTCTCATGGCCCTCTATCAGAATCCAGAGTTTTGGGAAGATTGGAGAAATTTAATTTTTCGCCCGAAAAAAAAAACGTAAGGGGTACCCCTGTCGTTTTCTTTTTCGGGCCGAATTTTTGAGTTTTGATATCTCAGCTCTGGGAGGGGCTAGAGCCTCCATTTTTGCACTCAGGTCTAAGTCTCATGGCCCTCTATCAGAATCCAGAGTTTTGAGAAGATTGGAGAAACTTAATTTTTCGCCCGAAAAAAAAAAAAACGTAAGGGGTACCACTGTCGTTTTTTTTTCGGGCCGAATTTTTGAGTTTTGATATCTCAGCTCTGGGAGGGGCTAGAGCCTCAATTTTTGCACTCAGGTCTAAGTCTCATGGCCCTCTATCAGAATCCAGAGTTTTGGGAAGATTGGAGAAACTTAATTTTTCACCCGAAAAAAAAAACGTAAGGGGTACCACTGTCGTTTTTTTTTCGGGCCGAATTTTTGAGTTTCGATATCTCAGCTCTGGGAGGGGCTAGCGCCTCCATTTTTGCACTCAGGTCTAAGTTTCATGGCCCTCTATCAGAATCCAGAGTTTTGAGAAGATTGGAGAAACGTAATTTTTCGCCCGAAAAAAAAAACGTAAGGGGTACCACTGTCGTTTTTTTTTTTGGGCTGAATTTTTGAGTTTCGATATCTCAGCTTTGGGAGGGGCTAGAGCCTCCATTTTTGCACTCAGGTCTAAGTCTCATGGCCCTCTATCAGAATCCAGAGTTTTGGGAAGATTGGAGAAACTTAATTTTTTGCCCGAAAAAAAAAACGTAAGGGGTACCACTGTCGTTTTTTTTTCGGGCTGAATTTTTGAGTTTCGATATCTCAGCTCTGGGAGGGGCTAGAGCCTCCATTTTTGCACTCAGGTCTAAGTCTCATGGCCCTCTATCAGAATCCAGAGTTTTGGGAAGATTGGAGAAACTTAATTTTTTGCCCGAAAAAAAAAAAACGTAAGGGGTACCACTGTCGTTTTTTTTTTCGGGCCGAATTTTTGAGTTTCGATATCTCAGCTCTGGGAGGGGCTAGAGCCTCCATTTTTGCACTCAGGTCTAAGTTTCATGGCCCTCTATCAGAATCCAGAGTTTTGAGAAGATTGGAGAAACTTAATTTTTCGCCCGAAAAAAAAAACGTAAGGGGTACCACTGTCGTTTTTTTTTTCTGGCCGAATTTTTTAAATTCGATATCTCAGCCCTGAGTGGGGCTAGAGCCTCCATTTTTGCACTCAGGTCTAAGTCTCATGGCCCTCTATCAGAATCCAGAGTTTTGGGAAGATTGGAGAAATTTAATTTTTCGCCCGAAAAAAAAAACGTAAGGGGTACCACTGTCGTTTTCTTTTTCGGGCCGAATTTTTGAGTTTTGATATCTCAGCTCTGGGAGGGGCTAGAGCCTCCATTTTTGCACTCAGGTCTAAGTCTCATGGCCCTCTATCAGAATCCAGAGTTTTGGGAAGATTGGAGAAATTTAATTTTTCGCCCGAAAAAAAAAACGTAAGGGGTACCACTGTCGTTTTCTTTTTCGGGCCGAATTTTTGAGTTTTGATATCTCAGCTCTGGGAGGGGCTAGAGCCTCCATTTTTGCACTCAGGTCTAAGTCTCATGGCCCTCTATCAGAATCCAGAGTTTTGAGAAGATTGGAGAAACTTAATTTTTCGCCCGAAAAAAAAAAAACGTAAGGGGTACCACTGTCGTTTTTTTTTTCGGGCCGAATTTTTGAGTTTCGATATCTCAGCTCTGGGAGGGGCTAGAGCCTCAATTTTTGCACTCAGGTCTAAGTCTCATGGCCCTCTATCAGAATCCAGAGTTTTGGGAAGATTGGAGAAACTTAATTTTTCACCCGAAAAAAAAAACGTAAGGGGTACCACTGTCGTTTTTTTTTCGGGCCGAATTTTTGAGTTCCGATATCTCAGCTCTGGGAGGGGCTAGAGCCTCCATTTTTGCACTCAGGTCTAAGTTTCATGGCCCTCTATCAGAATCCAGAGTTTTGAGAAGATTGGAGAAACGTAATTTTTCGCCCGAAAAAAAAAAACGTAAGGGGTACCACTGTCGTTTTTTTTTTTGGGCTGAATTTTTGAGTTTCGATATCTCAGCTCTGGGAGGGGCTAGAGCCTCCATTTTTGCACTCAGGTCTAAGTCTCATGGCCCTCTATCAGAATCCAGAGTTTTGGGAAGATTGGAGAAACTTAATTTTTTGCCCGAAAAAAAAAACGTAAGGGGTACCACTGTCGTTTTTTTTTCGGGCTGAATTTTTGAGTTTCGATATCTCAGCTCTGGGAGGGGCTAGAGCCTCCATTTTTGCACTCAGGTCTAAGTCTCATGGCCCTCTATCAGAATCCAGAGTTTTGGGAAGATTGGAGAAACTTAATTTTTTGCCCGAAAAAAAAAAACGTAAGGGGTACCACTGTCGTTTTTTTTTCGGGCCGAATTTTTGAGTTTCGATATCTCAGCTCTGGGAGGGGCTAGAGCCTCCATTTTTGCACTCAGGTCTAAGTTTCATGGCCCTCTATCAGAATCCAGAGTTTTGAGAAGATTGGAGAAACGTAATTTTTCGCCCGAAAAAAAAAAACGTAAGGGGTACCACTGTCGTTTTTTTTCGGGCTGAATTTTTGAGTTTCGATATCTCAGCTCTGGGAGGGGCTAGAGCCTCCATTTTTGCACTCAGGTCTAAGTCTCATGGCCCTCTATCAGAATCCAGAGTTTTGAGAAGATTGGAGAAACTTAATTTTTCGCCCGAAAAAAAAAAACGTAAGGGGTACCACTGTCGTTTTTTTTTCGGGCCGAATTTTTGAGTTTCGATATCTCAGCTCTGGGAGGGGCTAGAGCCTCCATTTTTGCACTCAGGTCTAAGTCTCATGGCCCTCTATCAGAATCCAGAGTTTTGGGAAGATTGAAGAAACTTAATTTTTTGCCCGAAAAAAAAAAACGTAAGGGGTACCACTGTCGTTTTTTTTTTCGGGCTGAATTTTTGAGTTTCGATATCTCAGCTCTGGGAGGGGCTAGAGCCTCCATTTTTGCACTCAGGTCTAAGTCTCATGGCCCTCTATCAGAATCCAGAGTTTTGGGAAGATTGGAGAAACTTAATTTTTTGCCCGAAAAAAAAAACGTAAGGGGTACCACTGTCGTTTTTTTTTCGGGCTGAATTTTTGAGTTTCGATATCTCAGCTCTGGGAGGGGCTAGAGCCTCCATTTTTGCACTCAGGTCTAAGTCTCATGGCCCTCTATCAGAATCCAGAGTTTTGGGAAGATTGGAGAAACTTATTTTTTTGCCCGAAAAAAAAAAACGTAAGGGGTACCACTGTCAGTTTTTTTTCTGGCCGAATTTTTGAGTTTCGATATCTCAGCTCTGGGAGGGGCTAGAGCCTCCATTTTTGCACTCAGGTCTAAGTCTCATGGCCCTCTATCAGAATCCAGAGTTTTGAGAAGATTGGAGAAACTTAATTTTTCGCCCGAAAAAAAAAAAACGTAAGGGGTACCACTGTCGTTTTTTTTTCTGGCCGAATTTTTGAGTTTCGATATCTCAGCTCTGGGAGGGGCTAGAGCCTCCATTTTTGCACTCAGGTCTAAGTCTCATGGCCCTCTATCAGAATCCAGAGTTTTGGGAAGATTGGAGAAACTTAATTTTTCACCCGAAAAAAAAAAAACGTAAGGGGTACCACTGTCGTTTTTTTTTCGGGCCGAATTTTTGAGTTTCGATATCTCAGCTCTGGGAGGGGCTAGAGCCTCCATTTTTGCACTCAGGTCTAAGTCTCATGGCCCTCTATCAGAATCCAGAGTTTTGAGAAGATTGGAAAAACTTAATGTTTCGCCCGGAAAAAAAAAACGTAAAGGGTACCACTGTCGTTTTTTTTTTCTGGCCGAATTTTTGAGTTTCGACATCTCAGCTCTGGGAGGGGCTAGAGCCTCCATTTTTGCACTCAGGTCTAAGTCTCATGGCCCTCTATCAGAATCCAGAGTTTTGAGAAGATTGGAGAAACTTAATTTTTCGCCCGAAAAAAAAAACGTAAGGGGTACCACTGTCGTTTTTTTTCAGGCCGAATTTTTGAGTTTCGATATCTCAGCTCTGGGAGGGGATAGAGCCTCCATTTTTGCACTCAGGTCTAAGTCTCATGGCCCTCTATCAGAATCCAGAGTTTTGGGAAGATTGGAGAAACTTAATTTTTCGCCCGAAAAAAAAAACGTAAGGGGTACCACTGTCGTTTTTTTTTTCGGGCCGAATTTTTGAGTTTCGATATCTCAGCTCTGGGAGGGGCTAGAGCCTCCATTTTTGCACTCAGGTCTAAGTCTCATGGCCCTCTATAAGAATCCAGAGTTTTGAGAAGATTGGAGAAACTTAATTTTTTCGCCCGAAAAAAAAAAACGTAAGGGGTACCACTGTCGGTTTTTTTTCGGGCCGAATTTTTGAGTTTCGACATCTCAGCTCTGGGAGGGGCTAGAGCCTCCATTTTTGCACTCAGGTCTAAGTCTCATGGCCCTCTATCAGAATCCAGAGTTTTGAGAAGATTGGAGAAACTTAATTTTTCGCCCGAAAAAAAAAACGTAAGGGGTACCACTGTCGTTTTTTTTCAGGCCGAATTTTTGAGTTTCGATATCTCAGCTCTGGGAGGGGATAGAGCCTCCATTTTTGCACTCAGGTCTAAGTCTCATGGCCCTCTATCAGAATCCAGAGTTTTGGGAAGATTGGAGAAACTTAATTTTTCACCCGAAAAAAAAAAAACGTAAGGGGTACCACTGTCGTTTTTTTTTCGGGCCGAATTTTTGAGTTTCGATATCTCAGCTCTGGGAGGGGCTAGAGCCTCCATTTTTGCACTCAGGTCTAAGTCTCATGGCCCTCTATCAGAATCCAGAGTTTTGGGAAGATTGGAGAAACGTAATTTTTCGCCCGAAAAAAAAAACGTAAGGGGTACCACTGTCGTTTTTTTTCGGGCCGAATTTTTGAGTTTCGATATTTAAGCTCTGGAAGGGGCTAGAGCCTCCATTTTTGCACTCAGGTCTAAGTCTCATGGCCCTCTATCAGAATCCAGAGTTTTGAGAAGATTGGAAAAACTTAATGTTTCGCCCGGAAAAAAAAAACGTAAAGGGTACCACTGTCGTTTTTTTTTTCTGGCCGAATTTTTGAGTTTCGATATCTCAGCTCTGGGAGGGGCTAGAGCCTCCATTTTTGCACTCAGGTCTAAGTCTCATGGCCCTCTATCAGAATCCAGAGTTTTGGGAAGATTGGAGAAACTTAATTTTTCACCCGAAAAAAAAAACGTAAGGGGTACCACTGTCGTTTTTTTTTCGGGCCGAATTTTTGAGTTTCGATATCTCAGCTCTGGGAGGGGCTAGAGCCTCCATTTTTGCACTCAGGTCTAAGTCTCATGGCCCTCTATCAGAATCCAGAGTTTTGGGAAGATTGGAGAAACTTAATTTTTCGCCCGAAAAAAAAAACGTAAGGGGTACCACTGTCGTTTTTTTTTTCTGGCCGAATTTTTGAGTTTCGATATCTCAGCTCTGGGAGGGGCTAGAGCCTCCATTTTTGCACTCAGGTCTAAGTCTCATGGCCCTCTATCAGAATCCAGAGTTTTGGGAAGATTGGAGAAACTTAATTTTTCGCCCGAAAAAAAAAAACGTAAGGGGTACCACTGTCGTTTTTTTTTCTGGCCGAATTTTTGAGTTTCGATATCTCAGCTCTGGGAGGGGCTAGAGCCTCCATTTTTGCACTCAGGTCTAAGTCTCATGGCCCTCTATCAGAATCCAGAGTTTTGAGAAGATTGGAGAAACGTAATTTTTCACCCGAAAAAAAAAACGTAAGGGGTACCACTGTCGTTTTTTTTCGGGCCGAATTTTTGAGTTTCGATATTTAAGCTCTGGAAGGGGCTAGAGCCTCCATTTTTGCACTCAGGTCTAAGTCTCATGGCCCTCTATCAGAATCCAGAGTTTTGAGAAGATTGGAAAAACTTAATGTTTCGCCCGGAAAAAAAAAACGTAAGGGGTACCACTGTCGTTTTTTTTTTCTGGCCGAATTTTTGAGTTTCGACATCTCAGCTCTGGGAGGGGCTAGAGCCTCCATTTTTGCACTCAGGTCTAAGTCTCATGGCCCTCTATCAGAATCCAGAGTTTTGAGAAGATTGGAGAAACTTAATTTTTCGCCCGAAAAAAAAACGTAAGGGGTACCACTGTCGTTTTTTTTCAGGCCGAATTTTTGAGTTTCGATATCTCAGCTCTGGGAGGGGATAGAGCCTCCATTTTTGCACTCAGGTCTAAGTCTCATGGCCCTCTATCAGAATCCAGAGTTTTGGGAAGATTGGAGAAACTTAATTTTTCGCCCGAAAAAAAAAACGTAAGGGGTACCACTGTCGTTTTTTTTTTCGGGCCGAATTTTTGAGTTTCGATATCTCAGCTCTGGGAGGGGCTAGAGCCTCCATTTTTGCACTCAGGTCTAAGTCTCATGGCCCTCTATAAGAATCCAGAGTTTTGAGAAGATTGGAGAAACTTAATTTTTCGCCCGAAAAAAAAAAACGTAAGGGGTACCACTGTCGGTTTTTTTTCGGGCCGAATTTTTGAGTTTCGATATCTCAGCTCTGGGAGGGGCTAGAGCCTCCATTTTTGCACTCAGGTCTAAGTCTCATGGCCCTCTATCAGAATCCAGAGTTTTGGGAAGATTGGAGAAACTTAATTTTTCACCCGAAAAAAAAAACGTAAGGGGTACCACTGTCGTTTTTTTTTCGGGCCGAATTTTTGAGTTTCGATATCTCAGCTCTGGGAGGGGCTAGAGCCTCGATTTTTGCACTCAGGTCTAAGTCTCATGGCCCTCTATCAGAATCCAGAGTTTTGAGAAGATTGGAGAAACTTAATTTTTTGCCCGAAATAAAAAAAACGTAAGGGGTACCACTGTCGGTTTTTTTTCTGGCCGAATTTTTGAGTTTCGATATCTCAGCTCTGGGAGGGGCTAGAGCCACCATTTTTGCACTCAGGTCTAAGTCTCATGGCCCTCTATCAGAATCCAGAGTTTTGAGAAGATTGGAGAAACTTAATTTTTCGCCCGAAAAAAAAAAACGTAAGGGGTACCACTGTCGTTTTTTTTTCTGGCCGAATTTTTGAGTTTCGATATCTCAGCTCTGGGAGGGGCTAGAGCCTCCATTTTTGCACTCAGGTCTAAGTCTCATGGCCCTCTATCAGAATCCAGAGTTTTGGGAAGATTGGAGAAACTTAATTTTTCACCCGAAAAAAAAAAAACGTAAGGGGTACCACTGTCGTTTTTTTTTCGGGCCGAATTTTTGAGTTTCGATATCTCAGCTCTGGGAGGGGCTAGAGCCTCCATTTTTGCACTCAGGTCTAAGTCTCATGGCCCTCTATCAGAATCCAGAGTTTTGAGAAGATTGGAGAAACTTAATTTTTCGCCCAAAAAAAAAACGTAAGGGGTACCACTGTCGTTTTTTTTTTCTGGCCGAATTTTTGAGTTTCGATATCTCAGCTCTGGGAGGGGCTAGAGCCTCCATTTTTGCACTCAGGTCTAAGTCTCATGGCCCTCTATCAGAATCCAGAGTTTTGGGAAGATTGGAGAAACTTAATTTTTCACCCGAAAAAAAAAAAACGTAAGGGGTACCACTGTCGTTTTTTTTTCGGGCCGAATTTTTGAGTTTCGATATCTCAGCTCTGGGAGGGGCTAGAGCCTCCATTTTTGCACTCAGGTCTAAGTCTCATGGCCCTCTATCAGAATCCAGAGTTTTGAGAAGATTGGAAAAACTTAATGTTTCGCCCGGAAAAAAAAAACGTAAGGGGTACCACTGTCGTTTTTTTTTTCTGGCCGAATTTTTGAGTTTCGACATCTCAGCTCTGGGAGGGGCTAGAGCCTCCATTTTTGCACTCAGGTCTAAGTCTCATGGCCCTCTATCAGAATCCAGAGTTTTGAGAAGATTGGAGAAACTTAATTTTTCGCCTGAAAAAAAAAACGTAAGGGGTACCACTGTCGTTTTTTTTCAGGCCAAATTTTTGAGTTTCGATATCTCAGCTCTGGGAGGGGATAGAGCCTCCATTTTTGCACTCAGGTCTAAGTCTCATGGCCCTCTATCAGAATCCAGAGTTTTGGGAAGATTGGAGAAACTTAATTTTTCGCCCGAAAAAAAAAACGTAAGGGGTACCACTGTCGTTTTTTTTTTCGGGCCGAATTTTTGAGTTTCGATATCTCAGCTCTGGGAGGGGCTAGAGCCTCCATTTTTGCACTCAGGTCTAAGTCTCATGGCCCTCTATCAGAATCCAGAGTTTTGAGAAGATTGGAGAAACTTAATTTTTCGCCCGAAAAAAAAAAACGTAAGGGGTACCACTGTCGTTTTTTTTTCGGGCCGAATTTTTGAGTTTCGATATCTCAGCTCTGGGAGGGGCTAGAGCCTCCATTTTTGCACTCAGGTCTAAGTCTCATGGCCCTCTATCAGAATCCAGAGTTTTGGGAAGATTGGAGAAACTTAATTTTTCACCCGAAAAAAAAAAACGTAAGGGGTACCACTGTCGTTTTTTTTTCGGGCCGAATTTTTGAGTTTCGATATCTCAGCTCTGGGAGGGGCTAGAGCCTCCATTTTTGCACTCAGGTCTAAGTTTCATGGCCCTCTATCAGAATCCAGAGTTTTGGGAAGATTGGAGAAACTTAATTTTTTGCCCGAAAAAAAAAACGTAAGGGGTACCACTGTCGTTTTTTTTTCGGGCTGAATTTTTGAGTTTCGATATCTCAGCTCTGGGAGGGGCTAGAGCCTCCATTTTTGCACTCAGGTCTAAGTCTCATGGCCCTCTATCAGAATCCAGAGTTTTGGGAAGATTGGAGAAACTTAATTTTTTGCCCGAAAAAAAAAAACGTAAGGGGTACCACTGTCGTTTTTTTTTTCGGGCTGAATTTTTGAGTTTCGATATCTCAGCTCTGGGAGGGGCTAGAGCCTCCATTTTTGCACTCAGGTCTAAGTCTCATGGCCCTCTATCAGAATCCAGAGTTTTGGGAAGATTGGAGAAACTTAATTTTTTGCCCGAAAAAAAAAACGTAAGGGGTACCACTGTCGTTTTTTTTGGGGGCTGAATTTTTGAGTTTCGATATCTCAGCTCTGGGAGGGGCTAGAGCCTCCATTTTTGCACTCAGGTCTAAGTCTCATGGCCCTCTATCAGAATCCAGAGTTTTGGGAAGATTGGAGAAACTTAATTTTTTGCCCGAAAAAAAAAAAACGTAAGGGGTACCACTGTCGTTTTTTTTTCGGGCTGAATTTTTGAGTTTCGATATCTCAGCTCTGGGAGGGGCTAGAGCCTCCATTTTTGCACTCAGGTCTAAGTCTCATGGCCCTCTATCAGAATCCAGAGTTTTGGGAAGATAGGAGAAACTTAAATTTTTGCCCGAAAAAAAAAAACGTAAGGGGTACCACTGTCGTTTTTTTTTCGGGCTGAATTTTTGAGTTTCGATATCTCAGCTCTGGGAGGGGCTAGAGCCTCCATTTTTGCACTCAGGTCTAAGTCTCATGGCCCTCTATCAGAATCCAGAGTTTTGGGAAGATTGGAGAAACTTATTTTTTTGCCCGAAAAAAAAAAACGTAAGGGGTACCACTGTCGTTTTTTTTTTCGGGCCGAATTTTTGAGTTTCGATATCTCAGCTCTGGGAGGGGCTAGAGCCTCCATTTTTGCACTCAGGTCTAAGTCTCATGGCCCTCTATCAGAATCCAGAGTTTTGAGAAGATTGGAGAAACTTAATTTTTCACCCGAAAAAAAAAAACGTAAGGGGTACCACTGTCGTTTTTTTTCGGGCCGAATTTTTGAGTTTCGATATTTAAGCTCTGGAAGGGGCTAGAGCCTCCATTTTTGCACTCAGGTCTAAGTCTCATGGCCCTCTATCAGAATCCAGAGTTTTGAGAAGATTGGAAAAACTTAATGTTTCGCCCGGAAAAAAAAACGTAAGGGGTACCACTGTCGTTTTTTTTTTCTGGCCGAATTTTTGAGTTTCGACATCTCAGCTCTGGGAGGGGCTAGAGCCTCCATTTTTGCACTCAGGTCTAAGTCTCATGGCCCTCTATCAGAATCCAGAGTTTTGAGAAGATTGGAGAAACTTAATTTTTCGCCTGAAAAAAAAAACGTAAGGGGTACCACTGTCGTTTTTTTTCAGGCCGAATTTTTGAGTTTCGATATCTCAGCTCTGGGAGGGGATAGAGCCTCCATTTTTGCACTCAGGTCTAAGTCTCATGGCCCTCTATCAGAATCCAGAGTTTTGGGAAGATTGGAGAAACTTAATTTTTCGCCCGAAAAAAAAAACGTAAGGGGTACCACTGTCGTTTTTTTTTTCGGGCCGAATTTTTGAGTTTCGATATCTCAGCTCTGGGAGGGGCTAGAGCCTCCATTTTTGCACTCAGGTCTAAGTCTCATGGCCCTCTATCAGAATCCAGAGTTTTGAGAAGATTGGAGAAACTTAATTTTTCGCCCGAAAAAAAAAAACGTAAGGGGTACCACTGTCGTTTTTTTTTCGGGCCGAATTTTTGAGTTTCGATATCTCAGCTCTGGGAGGGGCTAGAGCCTCCATTTTTGCACTCAGGTCTAAGTCTCATGGCCCTCTATCAGAATCCAGAGTTTTGGGAAGATTGGAGAAACTTAATTTTTCACCCGAAAAAAAAAAACGTAAGGGGTACCACTGTCGTTTTTTTTTCGGGCCGAATTTTTGAGTTTCGATATCTCAGCTCTGGGAGGGGCTAGAGCCTCCATTTTTGCACTCAGGTCTAAGTTTCATGGCCCTCTATCAGAATCCAGAGTTTTGGGAAGATTGGAGAAACTTAATTTTTTGCCCGAAAAAAAAAACGTAAGGGGTACCACTGTCGTTTTTTTTTCGGGCTGAATTTTTGAGTTTCGATATCTCAGCTCTGGGAGGGGCTAGAGCCTCCATTTTTGCACTCAGGTCTAAGTCTCATGGCCCTCTATCAGAATCCAGAGTTTTGGGAAGATTGGAGAAACTTAATTTTTTGCCCGAAAAAAAAAAACGTAAGGGGTACCACTGTCGTTTTTTTTTTCGGGCTGAATTTTTGAGTTTCGATATCTCAGCTCTGGGAGGGGCTAGAGCCTCCATTTTTGCACTCAGGTCTAAGTCTCATGGCCCTCTATCAGAATCCAGAGTTTTGGGAAGATTGGAGAAACTTAATTTTTTGCCCGAAAAAAAAAACGTAAGGGGTACCACTGTCGTTTTTTTTTGGGGCTGAATTTTTGAGTTTCGATATCTCAGCTCTGGGAGGGGCTAGAGCCTCCATTTTTGCACTCAGGTCTAAGTCTCATGGCCCTCTATCAGAATCCAGAGTTTTGGGAAGATTGGAGAAACTTAATTTTTTGCCCGAAAAAAAAAAAACGTAAGGGGTACCACTGTCGTTTTTTTTTCGGGCTGAATTTTTGAGTTTCGATATCTCAGCTCTGGGAGGGGCTAGAGCCTCCATTTTTGCACTCAGGTCTAAGTCTCATGGCCCTCTATCAGAATCCAGAGTTTTGGGAAGATAGGAGAAACTTAAATTTTTGCCCGAAAAAAAAAAACGTAAGGGGTACCACTGTCGTTTTTTTTTCGGGCTGAATTTTTGAGTTTCGATATCTCAGCTCTGGGAGGGGCTAGAGCCTCCATTTTTGCACTCAGGTCTAAGTCTCATGGCCCTCTATCAGAATCCAGAGTTTTGGGAAGATTGGAGAAACTTATTTTTTTGCCCGAAAAAAAAAAACGTAAGGGGTACCACTGTCGTTTTTTTTTTCGGGCCGAATTTTTGAGTTTCGATATCTCAGCTCTGGGAGGGGCTAGAGCCTCCATTTTTGCACTCAGGTCTAAGTCTCATGGCCCTCTATCAGAATCCAGAGTTTTGAGAAGATTGGAGAAACTTAATTTTTCACCCGAAAAAAAAAAACGTAAGGGGTACCACTGTCGTTTTTTTTTCTGGCCGAATTTTTGAGTTTTGACATCTCAGCCCTGAGTGGGGCTAGAGCCTCCATTTTTGCACTCAGGTCTAAGTCTCATGGCCCTCTATCAGAATCCAGAGTTTTGGGAAGATTGGAGAAACTTAATTTTTCGCCCGAAAAAAAAAAACGTAAGGGGTACCACTGTCGTTTTTTTTTCTGGCCGAATTTTTGAGTTTCGATATCTCAGCCCTGAGTGGGGCTAGAGCCTCCATTTTTGCACTCAGGTCTAAGTCTCATGGCCCTCTATCAGAATCCAGAGTTTTGGGAAGATTGGAGAAACTTAATTTTTCGCCCGAAAAAAAAAACGTAAGGGGTACCACTGTTGTTTTCTTTTTCGGGCCGAATTTTTGAGTTTTGATATCTCAGCTCTGGGAGGGGCTAGAGCCTCCATTTTTGCACTCAGGTCTAAGTCTCATGGCCCTCTATCAGAATCCAGAGTTTTGAGAAGATTGGAGAAACTTAATTTTTCGCCCGAAAAAAAAAAAATGTAAGGGGTACCACTGTCGTTTTTTTTTTCGGGCCGAATTTTTGAGTTTCGATATCTCAGCTCTGGGAGAGGCTAGAGCCTCCATTTTTGCACTCAGGTCTAAGTCTCATGGCCCTCTATCAGAATCCAGAGTTTTGAGAAGATTGGAGAAACTTAATTTTTCGCCCATAAAAAAAAAACCTAAGGGGTACCACTGTCGTTTTTTTTTCTGGCCGAATTTTTGAGTTTCGATATCTCAGTCCTGAGGGGGGCTAGAGCCTCCATTTTTGCACTCAGGTCTAAGTCTCATGGCCCTCTATCAGAATCCAGAGTTTTTGGAAGACTGGAGAAACTTAATTTTTCGCCCGAAAATAAAAAACGTAAGGGGTACCACTGTCGTTTTTTTTTCGGGCCGAATTTTTGAGTTTCGATATCTAAGCTCTGGGAGGGGCTAGAGCCTCCATTTTTGCACTCAGGTTTAAGTCTCATGGCCGTCTATCAAAATCCAGAGTTTTGAGAAGATTGGAGAAACTTAATTTTTCGCCCGAAAAAAAAAACGTAAGGGGTACCACTGTCGTTTTTTTTTTTCTGGCCGAATTTTTTAAATTCGATATCTCAGCCCTGAGTGGGGCTAGAGCCTCCATTTTTGCACTCAGGTCTAAGTCTCATGGCCCTCTATCAGAATCCAGAGTTTTGGGAAGATTGGAGAAACTTAATTTTTCGCCCGAAAAAAAAAAAACGTAAGGGGTACCACTGTCGTTTTCTTTTTCGGGCCGAATTTTTGAGTTTTGATATCTCAGCTCTGGGAGGGGCTAGAGCCTCCATTTTTGCACTCAGGTCTAAGTCTCATGGCCCTCTATCAGAATCCAGAGTTTTGAGAAGATTGGAGAAACTTAATTTTTCGCCCGAAAAAAAAAAAACGTAAGGGGTACCACTGTTGTTTTTTTTTCGGGCCGAATTTTTGAGTTTCGATATCTCAGCTCTGGGAGGGGCTAGAGCCTCAATTTTTGCACTCAGGTCTAAGTCTCATGGCCCTCTATCAGAATCCAGAGTTTTGGGAAGATTGGAGAAACTTAATTTTTCACCCGAAAAAAAAAACGTAAGGGGTACCACTGTCGTTTTTTTTTCGGGCCGAATTTTTGAGTTTCGATATCTCAGCTCTGGGAGGGGCTAGAGCCTCCATTTTTGCACTCAGGTCTAAGTTTCATGGCCCTCTATCAGAATCCAGAGTTTTGAGAAGATTGGAGAAACGTAATTTTTCGCCCGAAAAAAAAAAACGTAAGGGGTACCACTGTCGTTTTTTTTTTTGGGCTGAATTTTTGAGTTTCGATATCTCAGCTCTGGGAGGGGCTAGAGCCTCCATTTTTGCACTCAGGTCTAAGTCTCATGGCCCTCTATCAGAATCCAGAGTTTTGGGAAGATTGGAGAAACTTAATTTTTTGCCCGAAAAAAAAAAACGTAAGGGGTACCACTGTCGTTTTTTTTTCGGGCTGAATTTTTGAGTTTCGATATCTCAGCTCTGGGAGGGGCTAGAGCCTCCATTTTTGCACTCAGGTCTAAGTCTCATGGCCCTCTATCAGAATCCAGAGTTTTGGGAAGATTGGAGAAACTTAATTTTTTGCCCGAAAAAAAAAACGTAAGGGGTACCACTGTCGTTTTTTTTTCGGGCTGAATTTTTGAGTTTCGATATCTCAGCTCTGGGAGGGGCTAGAGCCTCCATTTTTGCACTCAGGTCTAAGTCTCATGGCCCTCTATCAGAATCCAGAGTTTTGGGAAGATTGGAGAAACTTAATTTTTTGCCCGAAAAAAAAAAACGTAAGGGGTACCACTGTCGTTTTTTTTTCGGGCCGAATTTTTGAGTTTCGATATCTCAGCTCTGGGAGGGGCTAGAGCCTCCATTTTTGCACTCAGGTCTAAGTTTCATGGCCCTCTATCAGAATCCAGAGTTTTGAGAAGATTGGAGAAACGTAATTTTTCGCCCGAAAAAAAAAAACGTAAGGGGTACCACTGTCGTTTTTTTTCGGGCTGAATTTTTGAGTTTCGATATCTCAGCTCTGGGAGGGGCTAGAGCCTCCATTTTTGCACTCAGGTCTAAGTCTCATGGCCCTCTATCAGAATCCAGAGTTTTGAGAAGATTGGAGAAACTTAATTTTTCGCCCGAAAAAAAAAAACGTAAGGGGTACCACTGTCGTTTTTTTTTCGGGCCGAATTTTTGAGTTTCGATATCTCAGCTCTGGGAGGGGCTAGAGCCTCCATTTTTGCACTCAGGTCTAAGTCTCATGGCCCTCTATCAGAATCCAGAGTTTTGGGAAGATTGAAGAAACTTAATTTTTTGCCCGAAAAAAAAAAACGTAAGGGGTACCACTGTCGTTTTTTTTTTCGGGCTGAATTTTTGAGTTTCGATATCTCAGCTCTGGGAGGGGCTAGAGCCTCCATTTTTGCACTCAGGTCTAAGTCTCATGGCCCTCTATCAGAATCCAGAGTTTTGGGAAGATTGGAGAAACTTAATTTTTTGCCCGAAAAAAAAAACGTAAGGGGTACCACTGTCGTTTTTTTTTCGGGCTGAATTTTTGAGTTTCGATATCTCAGCTCTGGGAGGGGCTAGAGCCTCCATTTTTGCACTCAGGTCTAAGTCTCATGGCCCTCTATCAGAATCCAGAGTTTTGGGAAGATAGGAGAAACTTAAATTTTTGCCCGAAAAAAAAAAACGTAAGGGGTACCACTGTCGTTTTTTTTTCGGGCTGAATTTTTGAGTTTCGATATCTCAGCTCTGGGAGGGGCTAGAGCCTCCATTTTTGCACTCAGGTCTAAGTCTCATGGCCCTCTATCAGAATCCAGAGTTTTGGGAAGATTGGAGAAACTTATTTTTTTGCCCGAAAAAAAAAAACGTAAGGGGTACCACTGTCGTTTTTTTTTTCGGGCCGAATTTTTGAGTTTCGATATCTCAGCTCTGGGAGGGGCTAGAGCCTCCATTTTTGCACTCAGGTCTAAGTCTCATGGCCCTCTATCAGAATCCAGAGTTTTGAGAAGATTGGAGAAACTTAATTTTTCACCCGAAAAAAAAAAAACGTAAGGGGTACCACTGTCGTTTTTTTTTCTGGCCGAATTTTTGAGTTTTGACATCTCAGCCCTGAGTGGGGCTAGAGCCTCCATTTTTGCACTCAGGTCTAAGTCTCATGGCCCTCTATCAGAATCCAGAGTTTTGGGAAGATTGGAGAAACTTAATTTTTCGCCCGAAAAAAAAAAACGTAAGGGGTACCACTGTCGTTTTTTTTTCTGGCCGAATTTTTGAGTTTCGATATCTCAGCCCTGAGTGGGGCTAGAGCCTCCATTTTTGCACTCAGGTCTAAGTCTCATGGCCCTCTATCAGAATCCAGAGTTTTGGGAAGATTGGAGAAACTTAATTTTTCGCCCGAAAAAAAAACGTAAGGGGTACCACTGTTGTTTTCTTTTTCGGGCCGAATTTTTGAGTTTTGATATCTCAGCTCTGGGAGGGGCTAGAGCCTCCATTTTTGCACTCAGGTCTAAGTCTCATGGCCCTCTATCAGAATCCAGAGTTTTGAGAAGATTGGAGAAACTTAATTTTTCGCCCGAAAAAAAAAAAATGTAAGGGGTACCACTGTCGTTTTTTTTTTCGGGCCGAATTTTTGAGTTTCGATATCTCAGCTCTGGGAGAGGCTAGAGCCTCCATTTTTGCACTCAGGTCTAAGTCTCATGGCCCTCTATCAGAATCCAGAGTTTTGAGAAGATTGGAGAAACTTAATTTTTCGCCCATAAAAAAAAAACCTAAGGGGTACCACTGTCGTTTTTTTTTCTGGCCGAATTTTTGAGTTTCGATATCTCAGTCCTGAGGGGGGCTAGAGCCTCCATTTTTGCACTCAGGTCTAAGTCTCATGGCCCTCTATCAGAATCCAGAGTTTTTGGAAGACTGGAGAAACTTAATTTTTCGCCCGAAAATAAAAAACGTAAGGGGTACCACTGTCGTTTTTTTTTCGGGCCGAATTTTTGAGTTTCGATATCTAAGCTCTGGGAGGGGCTAGAGCCTCCATTTTTGCACTCAGGTTTAAGTCTCATGGCCGTCTATCAAAATCCAGAGTTTTGAGAAGATTGGAGAAACTTAATTTTTCGCCCGAAAAAAAAAACGTAAGGGGTACCACTGTCGTTTTTTTTTTCTGGCCGAATTTTTTAAATTCGATATCTCAGCCCTGAGTGGGGCTAGAGCCTCCATTTTTGCACTCAGGTCTAAGTCTCATGGCCCTCTATCAGAATCCAGAGTTTTGGGAAGATTGGAGAAACTTAATTTTTCGCCCGAAAAAAAAAAACGTAAGGGGTACCACTGTCGTTTTCTTTTTCGGGCCGAATTTTTGAATTTTGATATCTCAGCTCTGGGAGGGGCTAGAGCCTCCATTTTTGCACTCAGGTCTAAGTCTCATGGCCCTCTATCAGAATCCAGAGTTTTGAGAAGATTGGAGAAACTTAATTTTTCGCCCGAAAAAAAAAAAACGTAAGGGGTACCACTGTCGTTTTTTTTTCGGGCCGAATTTTTGAGTTTCGATATCTCAGCTCTGGGAGGGGCTAGAGCCTCAATTTTTGCACTCAGGTCTAAGTCTCATGGCCCTCTATCAGAATCCAGAGTTTTGGGAAGATTGGAGAAACTTAATTTTTCACCCGAAAAAAAAAACGTAAGGGGTACCACTGTCGTTTTTTTTTCGGGCCGAATTTTTGAGTTTCGATATCTCAGCTCTGGGAGGGGCTAGAGCCTCCATTTTTGCACTCAGGTCTAAGTTTCATGGCCCTCTATCAGAATCCAGAGTTTTGAGAAGATTGGAGAAACGTAATTTTTCGCCCGAAAAAAAAAAACGTAAGGGGTACCACTGTCGTTTTTTTTTTTTGGGCTGAATTTTTGAGTTTCGATATCTCAGCTCTGAGAGGGGCTAGAGCCTCCATTTTTGCACTCAGGTCTAAGTCTCATGGCCCTCTATCAGAATCCAGAGTTTTGGGAAGATTGGAGAAACTTAATTTTTTGCCCGAAAAAAAAAACGTAAGGGGTACCACTGTCGTTTTTTTTTCGGGCTGAATTTTTGAGTTTCGATATCTCAGCTCTGGGAGGGGCTAGAGCCTCCATTTTTGCACTCAGGTCTAAGTCTCATGGCCCTCTATCAGAATCCAGAGTTTTGGGAAGATAGGAGAAACTTAAATTTTTGCCCGAAAAAAAAAACGTAAGGGGTACCACTGTCGTTTTTTTTTCGGGCTGAATTTTTGAGTTTCGATATCTCAGCTCTGGGAGGGGCTAGAGCCTCCATTTTTGCACTCAGGTCTAAGTCTCATGGCCCTCTATCAGAATCCAGAGTTTTGGGAAGATTGGAGAAACTTATTTTTTTGCCCGAAAAAAAAAAACGTAAGGGGTACCACTGTCGTTTTTTTTTTCGGGCCGAATTTTTGAGTTTCGATATCTCAGCTCTGGGAGGGGCTAGAGCCTCCATTTTTGCACTCAGGTCTAAGTCTCATGGCCCTCTATCAGAATCCAGAGTTTTGAGAAGATTGGAGAAACTTAATTTTTCACCCGAAAAAAAAAAACGTAAGGGGTACCACTGTCGTTTTTTTTTCTGGCCGAATTTTTGAGTTTTGACATCTCAGCCCTGAGTGGGGCTAGAGCCTCCATTTTTGCACTCAGGTCTAAGTCTCATGGCCCTCTATCAGAATCCAGAGTTTTGGGAAGATTGGAGAAACTTAATTTTTCGCCCGAAAAAAAAAAACGTAAGGGGTACCACTGTCGTTTTTTTTTCTGGCCGAATTTTTGAGTTTCGATATCTCAGCCCTGAGTGGGGCTAGAGCCTCCATTTTTGCACTCAGGTCTAAGTCTCATGGCCCTCTATCAGAATCCAGAGTTTTGGGAAGATTGGAGAAACTTAATTTTTCGCCCGAAAAAAAAAACGTAAGGGGTACCACTGTTGTTTTCTTTTTCGTGCCGAATTTTTGAGTTTTGATATCTCAGCTCTGGGAGGGGCTAGAGCCTCCATTTTTGCACTCAGGTCTAAGTCTCATGGCCCTCTATCAGAATCCAGAGTTTTGAGAAGATTGGAGAAACTTAATTTTTCGCCCGAAAAAAAAAAAATGTAAGGGGTACCACTGTCGTTTTTTTTTTCGGGCCGAATTTTTGAGTTTCGATATCTCAGCTCTGGGAGAGGCTAGAGCCTCCATTTTTGCACTCAGGTCTAAGTCTCATGGCCCTCTATCAGAATCCAGAGTTTTGAGAAGATTGGAGAAACTTAATTTTTCGCCCATAAAAAAAAAACCTAAGGGGTACCACTGTCGTTTTTTTTTCTGGCCGAATTTTTGAGTTTCGATATCTCAGTCCTGAGGGGGGCTAGAGCCTCCATTTTTGCACTCAGGTCTAAGTCTCATGGCCCTCTATCAGAATCCAGAGTTTTTGGAAGACTGGAGAAACTTAATTTTTCGCCCGAAAATAAAAAACGTAAGGGGTACCACTGTCGTTTTTTTTTCGGGCCGAATTTTTGAGTTTCGATATCTAAGCTCTGGGAGGGGCTAGAGCCTCCATTTTTGCACTCAGGTTTAAGTCTCATGGCCGTCTATCAAAATCCAGAGTTTTGAGAAGATTGGAGAAACTTAATTTTTCGCCCGAAAAAAAAAACGTAAGGGGTACCACTGTCGTTTTTTTTTTCTGGCCGAATTTTTTAAATTCGATATCTCAGCCCTGAGTGGGGCTAGAGCCTCCATTTTTGCACTCAGGTCTAAGTCTCATGGCCCTCTATCAGAATCCAGAGTTTTGGGAAGATTGGAGAAACTTAATTTTTCGCCCGAAAAAAAAAAACGTAAGGGGTACCACTGTCGTTTTCTTTTTCGGGCCGAATTTTTGAGTTTTGATATCTCAGCTCTGGGAGGGGCTAGAGCCTCCATTTTTGCACTCAGGTCTAAGTCTCATGGCCCTCTATCAGAATCCAGAGTTTTGAGAAGATTGGAGAAACTTAATTTTTCGCCCGAAAAAAAAAAACGTAAGGGGTACCACTGTTGTTTTTTTTTCGGGCCGAATTTTTGAGTTTCGATATCTCAGCTCTGGGAGGGGCTAGAGCCTCAATTTTTGCACTCAGGTCTAAGTCTCATGGCCCTCTATCAGAATCCAGAGTTTTGGGAAGATTGGAGAAACTTAATTTTTCACCCGAAAAAAAAAACGTAAGGGGTACCACTGTCGTTTTTTTTTCGGGCCGAATTTTTGAGTTTCGATATCTCAGCTCTGGGAGGGGCTAGAGCCTCCATTTTTGCACTCAGGTCTAAGTTTCATGGCCCTCTATCAGAATCCAGAGTTTTGAGAAGATTGGAGAAACGTAATTTTTCGCCCGAAAAAAAAAAACGTAAGGGGTACCACTGTCGTTTTTTTTTTTGGGCTGAATTTTTGAGTTTCGATATCTCAGCTCTGGGAGGGGCTAGAGCCTCCATTTTTGCACTCAGGTCTAAGTCTCATGGCCCTCTATCAGAATCCAGAGTTTTGGGAAGATTGGAGAAACTTAATTTTTTGCCCGAAAAAAAAAACGTAAGGGGTACCACTGTCGTTTTTTTTTCGGGCTGAATTTTTGAGTTTCGATATCTCAGCTCTGGGAGGGGCTAGAGCCTCCATTTTTGCACTCAGGTCTAAGTCTCATGGCCCTCTATCAGAATCCAGAGTTTTGGGAAGATTGGAGAAACTTAATTTTTTGCCCGAAAAAAAAAACGTAAGGGGTACCACTGTCGTTTTTTTTTCGGGCTGAATTTTTGAGTTTCGATATCTCAGCTCTGGGAGGGGCTAGAGCCTCCATTTTTGCACTCAGGTCTAAGTCTCATGGCCCTCTATCAGAATCCAGAGTTTTGGGAAGATTGGAGAAACTTAATTTTTTGCCCGAAAAAAAAAAACGTAAGGGGTACCACTGTCGTTTTTTTTTCGGGCCGAATTTTTGAGTTTCGATATCTCAGCTCTGGGAGGGGCTAGAGCCTCCATTTTTGCACTCAGGTCTAAGTTTCATGGCCCTCTATCAGAATCCAGAGTTTTGAGAAGATTGGAGAAACGTAATTTTTCGCCCGAAAAAAAAAAACGTAAGGGGTACCACTGTCGTTTTTTTTCGGGCTGAATTTTTGAGTTTCGATATCTCAGCTCTGGGAGGGGCTAGAGCCTCCATTTTTGCACTCAGGTCTAAGTCTCATGGCCCTCTATCAGAATCCAGAGTTTTGAGAAGATTGGAGAAACTTACTTTTTCGCCCGAAAAAAAAAAAACGTAAGGGGTACCACTGTCGTTTTTTTTTCGGGCCGAATTTTTGAGTTTCGATATCTCAGCTCTGGGAGGGGCTAGAGCCTCCATTTTTGCACTCAGGTCTAAGTCTCATGGCCCTCTATCAGAATCCAGAGTTTTGGGAAGATTGAAGAAACTTAATTTTTTGCCCGAAAAAAAAAAACGTAAGGGGTACCACTGTCGTTTTTTTTTTCGGGCTGAATTTTTGAGTTTCGATATCTCAGCTCTGGGAGGGGCTAGAGCCTCCATTTTTGCACTCAGGTCTAAGTCTCATGGCCCTCTATCAGAATCCAGAGTTTTGGGAAGATTGGAGAAACTTAATTTTTTGCCCGAAAAAAAAAACGTAAGGGGTACCACTGTCGTTTTTTTTTCGGGCTGAATTTTTGAGTTTCGATATCTCAGCTCTGGGAGGGGCTAGAGCCTCCATTTTTGCACTCAGGTCTAAGTCTCATGGCCCTCTATCAGAATCCAGAGTTTTGGGAAGATAGGAGAAACTTAAATTTTTGCCCGAAAAAAAAAAACGTAAGGGGTACCACTGTCGTTTTTTTTTCGGGCTGAATTTTTGAGTTTCGATATCTCAGCTCTGGGAGGGGCTAGAGCCTCCATTTTTGCACTCAGGTCTAAGTCTCATGGCCCTCTATCAGAATCCAGAGTTTTGGGAAGATTGGAGAAACTTATTTTTTTGCCCGAAAAAAAAAAACGTAAGGGGTACCACTGTCGTTTTTTTTTTCGGGCCGAATTTTTGAGTTTCGATATCTCAGCTCTGGGAGGGGCTAGAGCCTCCATTTTTGCACTCAGGTCTAAGTCTCATGGCCCTCTATCAGAATCCAGAGTTTTGAGAAGATTGGAGAAACTTAATTTTTCACCCGAAAAAAAAAAAACGTAAGGGGTACCACTGTCGTTTTTTTTTCTGGCCGAATTTTTGAGTTTTGACATCTCAGCCCTGAGTGGGGCTAGAGCCTCCATTTTTGCACTCAGGTCTAAGTCTCATGGCCCTCTATCAGAATCCAGAGTTTTGGGAAGATTGGAGAAACTTAATTTTTCGCCCGAAAAAAAAAAACGTAAGGGGTACCACTGTCGTTTTTTTTTCTGGCCGAATTTTTGAGTTTCGATATCTCAGCCCTGAGTGGGGCTAGAGCCTCCATTTTTGCACTCAGGTCTAAGTCTCATGGCCCTCTATCAGAATCCAGAGTTTTGGGAAGATTGGAGAAACTTAATTTTTCGCCCGAAAAAAAAAACGTAAGGGGTACCACTGTTGTTTTCTTTTTCGGGCCGAATTTTTGAGTTTTGATATCTCAGCTCTGGGAGGGGCTAGAGCCTCCATTTTTGCACTCAGGTCTAAGTCTCATGGCCCTCTATCAGAATCCAGAGTTTTGAGAAGATTGGAGAAACTTAATTTTTCGCCCGAAAAAAAAAAAATGTAAGGGGTACCACTGTCGTTTTTTTTTTCGGGCCGAATTTTTGAGTTTCGATATCTCAGCTCTGGGAGAGGCTAGAGCCTCCATTTTTGCACTCAGGTCTAAGTCTCATGGCCCTCTATCAGAATCCAGAGTTTTGAGAAGATTGGAGAAACTTAATTTTTCGCCCATAAAAAAAAAACCTAAGGGGTACCACTGTCGTTTTTTTTTCTGGCCGAATTTTTGAGTTTCGATATCTCAGTCCTGAGGGGGGCTAGAGCCTCCATTTTTGCACTCAGGTCTAAGTCTCATGGCCCTCTATCAGAATCCAGAGTTTTTGGAAGACTGGAGAAACTTAATTTTTCGCCCGAAAATAAAAAACGTAAGGGGTACCACTGTCGTTTTTTTTTCGGGCCGAATTTTTGAGTTTCGATATCTAAGCTCTGGGAGGGGCTAGAGCCTCCATTTTTGCACTCAGGTTTAAGTCTCATGGCCGTCTATCAAAATCCAGAGTTTTGAGAAGATTGGAGAAACTTAATTTTTCGCCCGAAAAAAAAAACGTAAGGGGTACCACTGTCGTTTTTTTTTTTCTGGCCGAATTTTTTAAATTCGATATCTCAGCCCTGAGTGGGGCTAGAGCCTCCATTTTTGCACTCAGGTCTAAGTCTCATGGCCCTCTATCAGAATCCAGAGTTTTGGGAAGATTGGAGAAACTTAATTTTTCGCCCGAAAAAAAAAAACGTAAGGGGTACCACTGTCGTTTTCTTTTTCGGGCCGAATTTTTGAATTTTGATATCTCAGCTCTGGGAGGGGCTAGAGCCTCCATTTTTGCACTCAGGTCTAAGTCTCATGGCCCTCTATCAGAATCCAGAGTTTTGAGAAGATTGGAGAAACTTAATTTTTCGCCCGAAAAAAAAAAAACGTAAGGGGTACCACTGTCGTTTTTTTTTCGGGCCGAATTTTTGAGTTTCGATATCTCAGCTCTGGGAGGGGCTAGAGCCTCAATTTTTGCACTCAGGTCTAAGTCTCATGGCCCTCTATCAGAATCCAGAGTTTTGGGAAGATTGGAGAAACTTAATTTTTCACCCGAAAAAAAAACGTAAGGGGTACCACTGTCGTTTTTTTTTCGGGCCGAATTTTTGAGTTTCGATATCTCAGCTCTGGGAGGGGCTAGAGCCTCCATTTTTGCACTCAGGTCTAAGTTTCATGGCCCTCTATCAGAATCCAGAGTTTTGAGAAGATTGGAGAAACGTAATTTTTCGCCCGAAAAAAAAAAACGTAAGGGGTACCACTGTCGTTTTTTTTTTTTGGGCTGAATTTTTGAGTTTCGATATCTCAGCTCTGAGAGGGGCTAGAGCCTCCATTTTTGCACTCAGGTCTAAGTCTCATGGCCCTCTATCAGAATCCAGAGTTTTGGGAAGATTGGAGAAACTTAATTTTTTGCCCGAAAAAAAAAACGTAAGGGGTACCACTGTCGTTTTTTTTTCGGGCTGAATTTTTGAGTTTCGATATCTCAGCTCTGGGAGGGGCTAGAGCCTCCATTTTTGCACTCAGGTCTAAGTCTCATGGCCCTCTATCAGAATCCAGAGTTTTGGGAAGATAGGAGAAACTTAAATTTTTGCCCGAAAAAAAAAACGTAAGGGGTACCACTGTCGTTTTTTTTTCGGGCTGAATTTTTGAGTTTCGATATCTCAGCTCTGGGAGGGGCTAGAGCCTCCATTTTTGCACTCAGGTCTAAGTCTCATGGCCCTCTATCAGAATCCAGAGTTTTGGGAAGATTGGAGAAACTTATTTTTTTGCCCGAAAAAAAAAAACGTAAGGGGTACCACTGTCGTTTTTTTTTTCGGGCCGAATTTTTGAGTTTCGATATCTCAGCTCTGGGAGGGGCTAGAGCCTCCATTTTTGCACTCAGGTCTAAGTCTCATGGCCCTCTATCAGAATCCAGAGTTTTGAGAAGATTGGAGAAACTTAATTTTTCACCCGAAAAAAAAAAACGTAAGGGGTACCACTGTCGTTTTTTTTTCTGGCCGAATTTTTGAGTTTTGACATCTCAGCCCTGAGTGGGGCTAGAGCCTCCATTTTTGCACTCAGGTCTAAGTCTCATGGCCCTCTATCAGAATCCAGAGTTTTGGGAAGATTGGAGAAACTTAATTTTTCGCCCGAAAAAAAAAAACGTAAGGGGTACCACTGTCGTTTTTTTTTCTGGCCGAATTTTTGAGTTTCGATATCTCAGCCCTGAGTGGGGCTAGAGCCTCCATTTTTGCACTCAGGTCTAAGTCTCATGGCCCTCTATCAGAATCCAGAGTTTTGGGAAGATTGGAGAAACTTAATTTTTCGCCCGAAAAAAAAAACGTAAGGGGTACCACTGTTGTTTTCTTTTTCGTGCCGAATTTTTGAGTTTTGATATCTCAGCTCTGGGAGGGGCTAGAGCCTCCATTTTTGCACTCAGGTCTAAGTCTCATGGCCCTCTATCAGAATCCAGAGTTTTGAGAAGATTGGAGAAACTTAATTTTTCGCCCGAAAAAAAAAAAATGTAAGGGGTACCACTGTCGTTTTTTTTTTCGGGCCGAATTTTTGAGTTTCGATATCTCAGCTCTGGGAGAGGCTAGAGCCTCCATTTTTGCACTCAGGTCTAAGTCTCATGGCCCTCTATCAGAATCCAGAGTTTTGAGAAGATTGGAGAAACTTAATTTTTCGCCCATAAAAAAAAAACCTAAGGGGTACCACTGTCGTTTTTTTTTCTGGCCGAATTTTTGAGTTTCGATATCTCAGTCCTGAGGGGGGCTAGAGCCTCCATTTTTGCACTCAGGTCTAAGTCTCATGGCCCTCTATCAGAATCCAGAGTTTTTGGAAGACTGGAGAAACTTAATTTTTCGCCCGAAAATAAAAAACGTAAGGGGTACCACTGTCGTTTTTTTTTCGGGCCGAATTTTTGAGTTTCGATATCTAAGCTCTGGGAGGGGCTAGAGCCTCCATTTTTGCACTCAGGTTTAAGTCTCATGGCCGTCTATCAAAATCCAGAGTTTTGAGAAGATTGGAGAAACTTAATTTTTCGCCCGAAAAAAAAAACGTAAGGGGTACCACTGTCGTTTTTTTTTTCTGGCCGAATTTTTTAAATTCGATATCTCAGCCCTGAGTGGGGCTAGAGCCTCCATTTTTGCACTCAGGTCTAAGTCTCATGGCCCTCTATCAGAATCCAGAGTTTTGGGAAGATTGGAGAAACTTAATTTTTCGCCCGAAAAAAAAAACGTAAGGGGTACCACTGTCGTTTTCTTTTTCGGGCCGAATTTTTGAGTTTTGATATCTCAGCTCTGGGAGGGGCTAGAGCCTCCATTTTTGCACTCAGGTCTAAGTCTCATGGCCCTCTATCAGAATCCAGAGTTTTGAGAAGATTGGAGAAACTTAATTTTTCGCCCGAAAAAAAAAAAACGTAAGGGGTACCACTGTTGTTTTTTTTTCGGGCCGAATTTTTGAGTTTCGATATCTCAGCTCTGGGAGGGGCTAGAGCCTCAATTTTTGCACTCAGGTCTAAGTCTCATGGCCCTCTATCAGAATCCAGAGTTTTGGGAAGATTGGAGAAACTTAATTTTTCACCCGAAAAAAAAAACGTAAGGGGTACCACTGTCGTTTTTTTTTCGGGCCGAATTTTTGAGTTTCGATATCTCAGCTCTGGGAGGGGCTAGAGCCTCCATTTTTGCACTCAGGTCTAAGTTTCATGGCCCTCTATCAGAATCCAGAGTTTTGAGAAGATTGGAGAAACGTAATTTTTCGCCCGAAAAAAAAAAACGTAAGGGGTACCACTGTCGTTTTTTTTTTTGGGCTGAATTTTTGAGTTTCGATATCTCAGCTCTGGGAGGGGCTAGAGCCTCCATTTTTGCACTCAGGTCTAAGTCTCATGGCCCTCTATCAGAATCCAGAGTTTTGGGAAGATTGGAGAAACTTAATTTTTTGCCCGAAAAAAAAAACGTAAGGGGTACCACTGTCGTTTTTTTTTCGGGCTGAATTTTTGAGTTTCGATATCTCAGCTCTGGGAGGGGCTAGAGCCTCCATTTTTGCACTCAGGTCTAAGTCTCATGGCCCTCTATCAGAATCCAGAGTTTTGGGAAGATTGGAGAAACTTAATTTTTTGCCCGAAAAAAAAAACGTAAGGGGTACCACTGTCGTTTTTTTTTCGGGCTGAATTTTTGAGTTTCGATATCTCAGCTCTGGGAGGGGCTAGAGCCTCCATTTTTGCACTCAGGTCTAAGTCTCATGGCCCTCTATCAGAATCCAGAGTTTTGGGAAGATTGGAGAAACTTAATTTTTTGCCCGAAAAAAAAAAAACGTAAGGGGTACCACTGTCGTTTTTTTTTCGGGCCGAATTTTTGAGTTTCGATATCTCAGCTCTGGGAGGGGCTAGAGCCTCCATTTTTGCACTCAGGTCTAAGTTTCATGGCCCTCTATCAGAATCCAGAGTTTTGAGAAGATTGGAGAAACGTAATTTTTCGCCCGAAAAAAAAAAACGTAAGGGGTACCACTGTCGTTTTTTTTCGGGCTGAATTTTTGAGTTTCGATATCTCAGCTCTGGGAGGGGCTAGAGCCTCCATTTTTGCACTCAGGTCTAAGTCTCATGGCCCTCTATCAGAATCCAGAGTTTTGAGAAGATTGGAGAAACTTAATTTTTCGCCCGAAAAAAAAAAACGTAAGGGGTACCACTGTCGTTTTTTTTTCGGGCCGAATTTTTGAGTTTCGATATCTCAGCTCTGGGAGGGGCTAGAGCCTCCATTTTTGCACTCAGGTCTAAGTCTCATGGCCCTCTATCAGAATCCAGAGTTTTGGGAAGATTGAAGAAACTTAATTTTTTGCCCGAAAAAAAAAAACGTAAGGGGTACCACTGTCGTTTTTTTTTTCGGGCTGAATTTTTGAGTTTCGATATCTCAGCTCTGGGAGGGGCTAGAGCCTCCATTTTTGCACTCAGGTCTAAGTCTCATGGCCCTCTATCAGAATCCAGAGTTTTGGGAAGATTGGAGAAACTTAATTTTTTGCCCGAAAAAAAAAACGTAAGGGGTACCACTGTCGTTTTTTTTTCGGGCTGAATTTTTGAGTTTCGATATCTCAGCTCTGGGAGGGGCTAGAGCCTCCATTTTTGCACTCAGGTCTAAGTCTCATGGCCCTCTATCAGAATCCAGAGTTTTGGGAAGATTGGAGAAACTTATTTTTTTGCCCGAAAAAAAAAAACGTAAGGGGTACCACTGTCAGTTTTTTTTCGGGCCGAATTTTTGAGTTTCGATATCTCAGCTCTGGGAGGGGCTAGAGCCTCCATTTTTGCACTCAGGTCTAAGTCTCATGGCCCTCTATCAGAATCCAGAGTTTTGAGAAGATTGGAGAAACTTAATTTTTCGCCCAAAAAAAAAACGTAAGGGGTACCACTGTCGTTTTTTTTTTCTGGCCGAATTTTTGAGTTTCGATATCTCAGCTCTGGGAGGGGCTAGAGCCTCCATTTTTGCACTCAGGTCTAAGTCTCATGGCCCTCTATCAGAATCCAGAGTTTTGGGAAGATTGGAGAAACTTAATTTTTCACCCGAAAAAAAAAAACGTAAGGGGTACCACTGTCGTTTTTTTTTCGGGCCGAATTTTTGAGTTTCGATATCTCAGCTCTGGGAGGGGCTAGAGCCTCCATTTTTGCACTCAGGTCTAAGTCTCATGGCCCTCTATCAGAATCCAGAGTTTTGAGAAGATTGGAGAAACGTAATTTTTCGCCCGAAAAAAAAAACGTAAGGGGTACCACTGTCGTTTTTTTTCGGGCCGAATTTTTGAGTTTCGATATTTAAGCTCTGGAAGGGGCTAGAGCCTCCATTTTTGCACTCAGGTCTAAGTCTCATGGCCCTCTATCAGAATCCAGAGTTTTGAGAAGATTGGAAAAACTTAATGTTTCGCCCGGAAAAAAAAAACGTAAAGGGTACCACTGTCGTTTTTTTTTTCTGGCCGAATTTTTGAGTTTCGACATCTCAGCTCTGGGAGGGGCTAGAGCCTCCATTTTTGCACTCAGGTCTAAGTCTCATGGCCCTCTATCAGAATCCAGAGTTTTGAGAAGATTGGAGAAACTTAATTTTTCGCCCGAAAAAAAAAACGTAAGGGGTACCACTGTCGTTTTTTTTCAGGCCGAATTTTTGAGTTTCGATATCTCAGCTCTGGGAGGGGATAGAGCCTCCATTTTTGCACTCAGGTCTAAGTCTCATGGCCCTCTATCAGAATCCAGAGTTTTGGGAAGATTGGAGAAACTTAATTTTTCGCCCGAAAAAAAAAACGTAAGGGGTACCACTGTCGTTTTTTTTTTCGGGCCGAATTTTTGAGTTTCGATATCTCAGCTCTGGGAGGGGCTAGAGCCTCCATTTTTGCACTCAGGTCTAAGTCTCATGGCCCTCTATAAGAATCCAGAGTTTTGAGAAGATTGGAGAAACTTAATTTTTTCGCCCGAAAAAAAAAAACGTAAGGGGTACCACTGTCGGTTTTTTTTCGGGCCGAATTTTTGAGTTTCGACATCTCAGCTCTGGGAGGGGCTAGAGCCTCCATTTTTGCACTCAGGTCTAAGTCTCATGGCCCTCTATCAGAATCCAGAGTTTTGAGAAGATTGGAGAAACTTAATTTTTCGCCCGAAAAAAAAAACGTAAGGGGTACCACTGTCGTTTTTTTTCAGGCCGAATTTTTGAGTTTCGATATCTCAGCTCTGGGAGGGGATAGAGCCTCCATTTTTGCACTCAGGTCTAAGTCTCATGGCCCTCTATCAGAATCCAGAGTTTTGGGAAGATTGGAGAAACTTAATTTTTCACCCGAAAAAAAAAAAACGTAAGGGGTACCACTGTCGTTTTTTTTTCGGGCCGAATTTTTGAGTTTCGATATCTCAGCTCTGGGAGGGGCTAGAGCCTCCATTTTTGCACTCAGGTCTAAGTCTCATGGCCCTCTATCAGAATCCAGAGTTTTGGGAAGATTGGAGAAACGTAATTTTTCGCCCGAAAAAAAAAACGTAAGGGGTACCACTGTCGTTTTTTTTCGGGCCGAATTTTTGAGTTTCGATATTTAAGCTCTGGAAGGGGCTAGAGCCTCCATTTTTGCACTCAGGTCTAAGTCTCATGGCCCTCTATCAGAATCCAGAGTTTTGAGAAGATTGGAAAAACTTAATGTTTCGCCCGGAAAAAAAAAACGTAAAGGGTACCACTGTCGTTTTTTTTTTCTGGCCGAATTTTTGAGTTTCGATATCTCAGCTCTGGGAGGGGCTAGAGCCTCCATTTTTGCACTCAGGTCTAAGTCTCATGGCCCTCTATCAGAATCCAGAGTTTTGGGAAGATTGGAGAAACTTAATTTTTCACCCGAAAAAAAAAACGTAAGGGGTACCACTGTCGTTTTTTTTTCGGGCCGAATTTTTGAGTTTCGATATCTCAGCTCTGGGAGGGGCTAGAGCCTCCATTTTTGCACTCAGGTCTAAGTCTCATGGCCCTCTATCAGAATCCAGAGTTTTGGGAAGATTGGAGAAACTTAATTTTTCGCCCGAAAAAAAAAACGTAAGGGGTACCACTGTCGTTTTTTTTTTCTGGCCGAATTTTTGAGTTTCGATATCTCAGCTCTGGGAGGGGCTAGAGCCTCCATTTTTGCACTCAGGTCTAAGTCTCATGGCCCTCTATCAGAATCCAGAGTTTTGGGAAGATTGGAGAAACTTAATTTTTCGCCCGAAAAAAAAAAACGTAAGGGGTACCACTGTCGTTTTTTTTTCTGGCCGAATTTTTGAGTTTCGATATCTCAGCTCTGGGAGGGGCTAGAGCCTCCATTTTTGCACTCAGGTCTAAGTCTCATGGCCCTCTATCAGAATCCAGAGTTTTGAGAAGATTGGAGAAACGTAATTTTTCACCCGAAAAAAAAAACGTAAGGGGTACCACTGTCGTTTTTTTTCGGGCCGAATTTTTGAGTTTCGATATTTAAGCTCTGGAAGGGGCTAGAGCCTCCATTTTTGCACTCAGGTCTAAGTCTCATGGCCCTCTATCAGAATCCAGAGTTTTGAGAAGATTGGAAAAACTTAATGTTTCGCCCGGAAAAAAAAAACGTAAGGGGTACCACTGTCGTTTTTTTTTTCTGGCCGAATTTTTGAGTTTCGACATCTCAGCTCTGGGAGGGGCTAGAGCCTCCATTTTTGCACTCAGGTCTAAGTCTCATGGCCCTCTATCAGAATCCAGAGTTTTGAGAAGATTGGAGAAACTTAATTTTTCGCCCGAAAAAAAAACGTAAGGGGTACCACTGTCGTTTTTTTTCAGGCCGAATTTTTGAGTTTCGATATCTCAGCTCTGGGAGGGGATAGAGCCTCCATTTTTGCACTCAGGTCTAAGTCTCATGGCCCTCTATCAGAATCCAGAGTTTTGGGAAGATTGGAGAAACTTAATTTTTCGCCCGAAAAAAAAAACGTAAGGGGTACCACTGTCGTTTTTTTTTTCGGGCCGAATTTTTGAGTTTCGATATCTCAGCTCTGGGAGGGGCTAGAGCCTCCATTTTTGCACTCAGGTCTAAGTCTCATGGCCCTCTATCAGAATCCAGAGTTTTGGGAAGATTGGAGAAACTTAATTTTTCGCCCGAAAAAAAAAAAACGTAAGGGGTACCACTGTCGTTTTTTTTTCTGGCCGAATTTTTGAGTTTCGATATCTCAGCTCTGGGAGGGGCTAGAGCCTCCATTTTTGCACTCAGGTCTAAGTCTCATGGCCCTCTATCAGAATCCAGAGTTTTGAGAAGATTGGAGAAACGTAATTTTTCACCCGAAAAAAAAAACGTAAGGGGTACCACTGTCGTTTTTTTTCGGGCCGAATTTTTGAGTTTCGATATTTAAGCTCTGGAAGGGGCTAGAGCCTCCATTTTTGCACTCAGGTCTAAGTCTCATGGCCCTCTATCAGAATCCAGAGTTTTGAGAAGATTGGAAAAACTTAATGTTTCGCCCGGAAAAAAAAAACGTAAGGGGTACCACTGTCGTTTTTTTTTTCTGGCCGAATTTTTGAGTTTCGACATCTCAGCTCTGGGAGGGGCTAGAGCCTCCATTTTTGCACTCAGGTCTAAGTCTCATGGCCCTCTATCAGAATCCAGAGTTTTGAGAAGATTGGAGAAACTTAATTTTTCGCCCGAAAAAAAAACGTAAGGGGTACCACTGTCGTTTTTTTTCAGGCCGAATTTTTGAGTTTCGATATCTCAGCTCTGGGAGGGGATAGAGCCTCCATTTTTGCACTCAGGTCTAAGTCTCATGGCCCTCTATCAGAATCCAGAGTTTTGGGAAGATTGGAGAAACTTAATTTTTCGCCCGAAAAAAAAAACGTAAGGGGTACCACTGTCGTTTTTTTTTTCGGGCCGAATTTTTGAGTTTCGATATCTCAGCTCTGGGAGGGGCTAGAGCCTCCATTTTTGCACTCAGGTCTAAGTCTCATGGCCCTCTATAAGAATCCAGAGTTTTGAGAAGATTGGAGAAACTTAATTTTTCGCCCGAAAAAAAAAAACGTAAGGGGTACCACTGTCGGTTTTTTTTCGGGCCGAATTTTTGAGTTTCGATATCTCAGCTCTGGGAGGGGCTAGAGCCTCCATTTTTGCACTCAGGTCTAAGTCTCATGGCCCTCTATCAGAATCCAGAGTTTTGGGAAGATTGGAGAAACTTAATTTTTCACCCGAAAAAAAAAACGTAAGGGGTACCACTGTCGTTTTTTTTTCGGGCCGAATTTTTGAGTTTCGATATCTCAGCTCTGGGAGGGGCTAGAGCCTCGATTTTTGCACTCAGGTCTAAGTCTCATGGCCCTCTATCAGAATCCAGAGTTTTGAGAAGATTGGAGAAACTTAATTTTTTGCCCGAAATAAAAAAAACGTAAGGGGTACCACTGTCGGTTTTTTTTCTGGCCGAATTTTTGAGTTTCGATATCTCAGCTCTGGGAGGGGCTAGAGCCACCATTTTTGCACTCAGGTCTAAGTCTCATGGCCCTCTATCAGAATCCAGAGTTTTGAGAAGATTGGAGAAACTTAATTTTTCGCCCGAAAAAAAAAACGTAAGGGGTACCACTGTCGTTTTTTTTTCTGGCCGAATTTTTGAGTTTCGATATCTCAGCTCTGGGAGGGGCTAGAGCCTCCATTTTTGCACTCAGGTCTAAGTCTCATGGCCCTCTATCAGAATCCAGAGTTTTGGGAAGATTGGAGAAACTTAATTTTTCACCCGAAAAAAAAAAAAAAACGTAAGGGGTACCACTGTCGTTTTTTTTTCGGGCCGAATTTTTGAGTTTCGATATCTCAGCTCTGGGAGGGGCTAGAGCCTCCATTTTTGCACTCAGGTCTAAGTCTCATGGCCCTCTATCAGAATCCAGAGTTTTGAGAAGATTGGAGAAACTTAATTTTTCGCCCAAAAAAAAAAAACGTAAGGGGTACCACTGTCGTTTTTTTTTTCTGGCCGAATTTTTGAGTTTCGATATCTCAGCTCTGGGAGGGGCTAGAGCCTCCATTTTTGCACTCAGGTCTAAGTCTCATGGCCCTCTATCAGAATCCAGAGTTTTGGGAAGATTGGAGAAACTTAATTTTTCACCCGAAAAAAAAAAAACGTAAGGGGTACCACTGTCGTTTTTTTTTCGGGCCGAATTTTTGAGTTTCGATATCTCAGCTCTGGGAGGGGCTAGAGCCTCCATTTTTGCACTCAGGTCTAAGTCTCATGGCCCTCTATCAGAATCCAGAGTTTTGAGAAGATTGGAGAAACGTAATTTTTCGCCCGAAAAAAAAAACGTAAGGGGTACCACTGTCGTTTTTTTTCGGGCCGAATTTTTGAGTTTCGATATTTAAGCTCTGGAAGGGGCTAGAGCCTCCATTTTTGCACTCAGGTCTAAGTCTCATGGCCCTCTATCAGAATCCAGAGTTTTGAGAAGATTGGAAAAACTTAATGTTTCGCCCGGAAAAAAAAAACGTAAGGGGTACCACTGTCGTTTTTTTTTTCTGGCCGAATTTTTGAGTTTCGACATCTCAGCTCTGGGAGGGGCTAGAGGCTCCATTTTTGCACTCAGGTCTAAGTCTCATGGCCCTCTATCAGAATCCAGAGTTTTGAGAAGATTGGAGAAACTTAATTTTTCGCCTGAAAAAAAAAACGTAAGGGGTACCACTGTCGTTTTTTTTCAGGCCGAATTTTTGAGTTTCGATATCTCAGCTCTGGGAGGGGATAGAGCCTCCATTTTTGCACTCAGGTCTAAGTCTCATGGCCCTCTATCAGAATCCAGAGTTTTGGGAAGATTGGAGAAACTTAATTTTTCGCCCGAAAAAAAAAACGTAAGGGGTACCACTGTCGTTTTTTTTTTCGGGCCGAATTTTTGAGTTTCGATATCTCAGCTCTGGGAGGGGCTAGAGCCTCCATTTTTGCACTCAGGTCTAAGTCTCATGGCCCTCTATCAGAATCCAGAGTTTTGAGAAGATTGGAGAAACTTAATTTTTCGCCCGAAAAAAAAAAACGTAAGGGGTACCACTGTCGTTTTTTTTTCGGGCCGAATTTTTGAGTTTCGATATCTCAGCTCTGGGAGGGGCTAGAGCCTCCATTTTTGCACTCAGGTCTAAGTCTCATGGCCCTCTATCAGAATCCAGAGTTTTGGGAAGATTGGAGAAACTTAATTTTTCACCCGAAAAAAAAAAACGTAAGGGGTACCACTGTCGTTTTTTTTTCGGGCCGAATTTTTGAGTTTCGATATCTCAGCTCTGGGAGGGGCTAGAGCCTCCATTTTTGCACTCAGGTCTAAGTTTCATGGCCCTCTATCAGAATCCAGAGTTTTGGGAAGATTGGAGAAACTTAATTTTTTGCCCGAAAAAAAAAACGTAAGGGGTACCACTGTCGTTTTTTTTTCGGGCTGAATTTTTGAGTTTCGATATCTCAGCTCTGGGAGGGGCTAGAGCCTCCATTTTTGCACTCAGGTCTAAGTCTCATGGCCCTCTATCAGAATCCAGAGTTTTGGGAAGATTGGAGAAACTTAATTTTTTGCCCGAAAAAAAAAAACGTAAGGGGTACCACTGTCGTTTTTTTTTTCGGGCTGAATTTTTGAGTTTCGATATCTCAGCTCTGGGAGGGGCTAGAGCCTCCATTTTTGCACTCAGGTCTAAGTCTCATGGCCCTCTATCAGAATCCAGAGTTTTGGGAAGATTGGAGAAACTTAATTTTTTGCCCGAAAAAAAAAACGTAAGGGGTACCACTGTCGTTTTTTTTTGGGGCTGAATTTTTGAGTTTCGATATCTCAGCTCTGGGAGGGGCTAGAGCCTCCATTTTTGCACTCAGGTCTAAGTCTCATGGCCCTCTATCAGAATCCAGAGTTTTGGGAAGATTGGAGAAACTTAATTTTTTGCCCGAAAAAAAAAAAACGTAAGGGGTACCACTGTCGTTTTTTTTTCGGGCTGAATTTTTGAGTTTCGATATCTCAGCTCTGGGAGGGGCTAGAGCCTCCATTTTTGCACTCAGGTCTAAGTCTCATGGCCCTCTATCAGAATCCAGAGTTTTGGGAAGATAGGAGAAACTTAAATTTTTGCCCGAAAAAAAAAAACGTAAGGGGTACCACTGTCGTTTTTTTTTCGGGCTGAATTTTTGAGTTTCGATATCTCAGCTCTGGGAGGGGCTAGAGCCTCCATTTTTGCACTCAGGTCTAAGTTTCATGGCCCTCTATCAGAATCCAGAGTTTTGGGAAGATTGGAGAAACTTAATTTTTTGCCCGAAAAAAAAAACGTAAGGGGTACCACTGTCGTTTTTTTTTCGGGCTGAATTTTTGAGTTTCGATATCTCAGCTCTGGGAGGGGCTAGAGCCTCCATTTTTGCACTCAGGTCTAAGTCTCATGGCCCTCTATCAGAATCCAGAGTTTTGGGAAGATTGGAGAAACTTAATTTTTTGCCCGAAAAAAAAAAAACGTAAGGGGTACCACTGTCGTTTTTTTTTTCGGGCTGAATTTTTGAGTTTCGATATCTCAGCTCTGGGAGGGGCTAGAGCCTCCATTTTTGCACTCAGGTCTAAGTCTCATGGCCCTCTATCAGAATCCAGAGTTTTGGGAAGATTGGAGAAACTTAATTTTTTGCCCGAAAAAAAAAACGTAAGGGGTACCACTGTCGTTTTTTTTTGGGGCTGAATTTTTGAGTTTCGATATCTCAGCTCTGGGAGGGGCTAGAGCCTCCATTTTTGCACTCAGGTCTAAGTCTCATGGCCCTCTATCAGAATCCAGAGTTTTGGGAAGATTGGAGAAACTTAATTTTTTGCCCGAAAAAAAAAAAACGTAAGGGGTACCACTGTCGTTTTTTTTTCGGGCTGAATTTTTGAGTTTCGATATCTCAGCTCTGGGAGGGGCTAGAGCCTCCATTTTTGCACTCAGGTCTAAGTCTCATGGCCCTCTATCAGAATCCAGAGTTTTGGGAAGATAGGAGAAACTTAAATTTTTGCCCGAAAAAAAAAAACGTAAGGGGTACCACTGTCGTTTTTTTTTCGGGCTGAATTTTTGAGTTTCGATATCTCAGCTCTGGGAGGGGCTAGAGCCTCCATTTTTGCACTCAGGTCTAAGTCTCATGGCCCTCTATCAGAATCCAGAGTTTTGGGAAGATTGGAGAAACTTATTTTTTTGCCCGAAAAAAAAAAACGTAAGGGGTACCACTGTCGTTTTTTTTTTCGGGCCGAATTTTTGAGTTTCGATATCTCAGCTCTGGGAGGGGCTAGAGCCTCCATTTTTGCACTCAGGTCTAAGTCTCATGGCCCTCTATCAGAATCCAGAGTTTTGAGAAGATTGGAGAAACTTAATTTTTCACCCGAAAAAAAAAAACGTAAGGGGTACCACTGTCGTTTTTTTTTCTGGCCGAATTTTTGAGTTTTGACATCTCAGCCCTGAGTGGGGCTAGAGCCTCCATTTTTGCACTCAGGTCTAAGTCTCATGGCCCTCTATCAGAATCCAGAGTTTTGGGAAGATTGGAGAAACTTAATTTTTCGCCCGAAAAAAAAAACGTAAGGGGTACCACTGTCGTTTTTTTTTCTGGCCGAATTTTTGAGTTTCGATATCTCAGCCCTGAGTGGGGCTAGAGCCTCCATTTTTGCACTCAGGTCTAAGTCTCATGGCCCTCTATCAGAATCCAGAGTTTTGGGAAGATTGGAGAAACTTAATTTTTCGCCCGAAAAAAAAAACGTAAGGGGTACCACTGTTGTTTTCTTTTTCGGGCCGAATTTTTGAGTTTTGATATCTCAGCTCTGGGAGGGGCTAGAGCCTCCATTTTTGCACTCAGGTCTAAGTCTCATGGCCCTCTATCAGAATCCAGAGTTTTGAGAAGATTGGAGAAACTTAATTTTTCGCCCGAAAAAAAAAAATGTAAGGGGTACCACTGTCGTTTTTTTTTTCGGGCCGAATTTTTGAGTTTCGATATCTCAGCTCTGGGAGAGGCTAGAGCCTCCATTTTTGCACTCAGGTCTAAGTCTCATGGCCCTCTATCAGAATCCAGAGTTTTGAGAAGATTGGAGAAACTTAATTTTTCGCCCATAAAAAAAAAACCTAAGGGGTACCACTGTCGTTCCCTATCGTAGTCACTTCGAGTTACGTCAGAAGTGACGGAGATTGGGGGTTTCGCATAGAAAGCCAATCCTCTTCGAGTATTAAAACACGAGCCAATGGCATGCAATGCCTTGGGGCTGCGGAAATTTGCATAGCGTACTCCGCCCTACTCCGTGAGTATAAAAGGAGGAAGTGAACGCAACCGCAGTATGTTTTCGCTTCGGAGCCAAGAGAACCTCTTCACTCCTGAAAGCACTGTTCAAGACTCTTCGAGACGAGCGTCCTCTTCAGTGTTGGTGTGACGGCGGTACCCAGCGAGATTCTGCATCGCCTGCGATCTGAGCAGTGGTCTGCCAGACTTTGCGCTTCTCCCTGGTCGCTTCAGCGCTGAAAGAGTGAATTTCCTCCTCTCATTGAAAGAGCTGCACGCGCACGTCTTTTTAAAGACGGTTCGCCCGTGCTCTTCTGGGTGTGATTGATTTCTGTCGTCATCTGATGGTCACGATCGCTGCTTTGTATGCCTGGGCATTTCAGCATGCAGCAGCAGCGTTCGTGGATGACTCATTTTCCTTCTGTGGGAACATGACCATCTCTACACTGAGGTCGAGACTCAATGATCTCACTTGAGTGAGAGTCCCGGTCCCCCCCGCTCGATCGGTTTCCTCCATAGGGGGCCCGTCGACCCGGGGACCTGGTGATTTTACGGTGATGGTGTGGGACAAAGCCCCGACGATTCCTCGGGCCACACCTCCCGCCTCAGTGCGAGAGCCAGCGAGCGTTAGTTCGATTCAGTCGGTTGCTTCCTCGGTGGCACCGGCTGCTTCGGGCAGCGCTCCAGATGATGATGCGATGTCGATCACAGCATCACTAGGCGGGCTTGACTCCTCGGGAAGTGAGGATGCGGCCGCGTTGCCTCCCTCGGGAGCGTCAGCGCCGCCGTGTCTGATCCCGCGATGATGGCCGTGCTATCTCGGGCGTCCGTGAGCATCGGGTGGGGGTGGAACTCCGCCCCTCCCCGATCTCTCGCGGCTGAATAATTGGTTTTTGGGTAACGCTGCCGCCTTACGGCCACGGCCAACCCCAATTTCCTTTTTTCCCCGAGTTGCATGCGGAACTGACACGCACTAAAAAATAAATAAATAAATAAAAAGTAAATAAATAAATAAAAAAGCGTGCTTAGTTCCCCGCCCTTCCTCCCCTCGGCGATGCGGCTGTCTGTGGGTACGCTGGGGCTCCCCCGGTCAACCGGCGGTTGCTCTCAGATGCCCCTCCAAAGCCTATGGGTTCTCGTCGTCTATGGCGGCGCGATTCTGTAGAGCGGCGGGACAGGCAGCCTCCGCCCTGCATATGATGAGCACCTACAAAGCTAGCTGCTCAGGAATGTGCACGAGGAGGTGACGGACCAAGCGAGCTGCGAGCCTGTCGCCTACCTTGTCCTTAAACGGGTCACGGAGGCGGTCGCTCGCTCCCTTGGTCAGGTGATGCCCACCGCTGTGGTCCAGGAGCATCATAATGTTCGGCGGTGCGGTCCAGGACTTTGCCCAGCACTTCTCGACCGCCTAGGAGCAGACGAAGGCGGTTTCTCTGCCCCGACGGCCAGCTGCTGCCTCCAACCAGCCGTCGGCTCGGACGCCTCCGCCAGCTCGCCGCCGAGGACGCCCCCCTGCGGCTCCCTTCCCTCCCACGCGGCCTCAGCAGCAGCCTTCAGCCGGTTCGCGTCGCGGAGGAGGCCACAGGTAAGCGTCCCAAGAAAAGAGCCCCCCCTCAGGCCGCGTGCCCCGCTAGATGCCAGGCGAAGCGATGTTCCTGAGGCGGGCCGCTCAGTGATAGTGTCATGGTTTTTCTCAGGAGGCGGTGGCAGGGCCCCTCCTTCCCCGGTGGAGGGCCGGTGGAGAATCTTTTGTTCTAGCTAGCTCCCTGAGCTGGTTGAGGAAAAGCTGACACTGTCATTGAGCACACAGACTGGAATGAGCGCGCACGACGTCCAGTGCGTCGCCCCGTTCATTCCTCTCTGTCTCGGAGGGCGCGGAAGGGTGCGTGTGTCGTCCCCGGGCTACGCCAATCCCTTCCCCCTCTGTCGCCAGACCCCCGGCAGAACAGACCCCCGTGGAACGCTCTGCCTTCCCTGGTCTCTTCTGTCGGGGAGCGGGTTTCGACGGTGCATCCGGACGGGGTAACTCCTGCACGCATGCCGGTCGACCCGCCTCGCTGCCCCTCCGGGGGGACGTCTGTGGTTCGCATGACCCCGTTGGCTCACTTCCTGGAAGCCTGGCTAGCGCTTCCCGGGGTTCCCGCTGGGTCATCAGAACGATCGGATTCGGCTACGCGATTCAGTTCGCACGGTCTCTTCCCCGCTTCAGGGGAGTTCGCTCCACGATGGTTGGTGGCAATGCCCCAGTCTTGAGAGCGGAGATTGCGGCCCTGCTGGCGAAGGGTGCAATCGAGACGGTCCCTCCAGCCGAGGTGAGGTCCGGGCTTTACAGCCCCTACTTCATTGTCCCCAAGAAAGACCGGTGGGTTACGACCGATCCTGGACCTGCGCATTTTGAACCGTTCTCTCCATCGACTACCGTTCAAAATGCTCACGGCCAAACGCATTTTCGAATGTGTTCGGTATCAGGATTGGTTTGCAGCGATCGACCTGAAGGACGCGTACTTCCATGTCTCCATTCTCCCTCGACACAGACCGTTTCTTCGGTTTGCCTTCGAGGGCCAGGCATACCAGTACGCCGTTCTCCCATTCGGGTTAGCTCTGTCCCCTCGCGTCTTCACGAAGATCGTCGAGGCAGCCCTTGTTCCCCTTCGCGAACACGGGGTTCGCATCCTGAACTATCTCGACGACTGGCTGTTACTAGCACACTCTCGAGCTCAGGTTTGCGAACACAGAGACCTGGTGCTACGGCACCTAGCCCGTCTGGGCCTTCGGGTCAACCGGGAAAAGAGCAAACTTTGCCCCGTGCAGAGGATCTCTTTTCTCGGCATGGAGATAGACTCGGTCGCCATGTCCGCGCAGCTCACGAACGAGCGCGCGCACTCACTGCTGGCTTGTCTTCGACAGTTCGAGGGCAAGAGTGCGGTTCCACTGAAACTATTTCAGAGGCTCCTGGGGCATATGGCATCCGCGGCCGCGGCAACGCCGCTCGGTTTGCTTCATATGAGACCGCTTCAGCTGTGGCTTCGCGATCGAGTCCCGAGGTGGGCATGGCATCGCGGCTCGCTCCGAGTTCCAGTGACTCCGACGTGCCGCCGATCCTTCTTCCCGTGGTTGAACCTCAGCTTTTTACGGACAGGGTCCCTATTCAGCGAGTTTCCAGGCATCTCGTTGTCTCCACGGATGCGTCTACCACGGGTTGGGGTGCCATGTGCAATGGGCATGCAGCCGCCGGTTCCTGGACAGGAGCCCAGCGCCTCATGCACATCAATTGCCTCGAGCTGTTGGCAGTACGGCTCGCCCGGCACCGCTTCCGAGCGTGCTCTAGGGCCAGCATGTGCTTGTCCGCTCAGACAACACTACGGCAGTAGCGTACATCAACCACCAGGGGGGGTCTACGCTCGCGCCGGTTGTCGCAGCTCGCCCGCCACCTCTTGATATGGAGTCAGAAGCACCTGAGGTCCCTTCGTGCAGTTACATTCCTGGAGACCGGAACCGGGCAGCCGCGAGCTGTCCCGGGCCCGTCCCATCTCCGGCGAATGGCGACTCCATCCCCAGTCGGTCCAGCTGATTTGGGACCAGTTCGGGGAGGCACAGTTAGACCTGTTCGCCTCTCGGGACTCGTCCCACTGCGCCCAGTTATTCTCTGACCCGCGGCTCTCTCGGCTCGGATGCGCTGGCGCACAGCTGGCCACGGGGCCCACGCAAGTGTGCGTTCCCCCAGTGAGCCTCCTTGCACGGGTGTTGTGCAAGATCAAGGAGGACGAGGAGCAGGTCTTGCTGGTAGCCCCCTACTGGCCCACCAAGACGTGGTTCTCCGAACTCTTGCTCCTCGCGACAGCACCTCCTTGGCCTATTCCTCTGAGACCGGACCTACTCTCTCAGAGACGGGGCACTCTGTGGCACCCTCGTCCCGATCTTGGAGGCGGCACGTGTGGCTCCAGGACGGGACGAGGCAGGTTTGAGTTCGCTGCCACCTGCGGTGGCGGCAACCATCACTTCCGCAAGAGCGTCGTCCACGTGACACCTTTATGCGTTGAAGTGAAACCTCTTCGTCAATTGGTGTTCTTCTCGCTGAGAAGACCCCCGGAGATGTTCGATCGGAGTCATGCTTCCTTCCTGCAAGAGGGGTTGGAGCGCAGGCTGTCGCCCTCCACCCTTTGGATTATGTCGCGGCCATTGCCGCGTCTCATGATGCAGTGAAAGGTAAGTCTATGGGAAGCATGACCTGGTCATCAGGTTCCTGAGGGGAGTGAGGGGGCTAAATCCGCCTCCCTCCCCTCCTGCCCTCTGGGGACCTCTCAGTAGACCTGGGTGCTCTGCAGAGGCCTCCCCTGGAGCCTTTGCAGTCGGTAGAGTTTTTGCCCTGTCCTATGTGACAGCACTCCTGATTGCATTGGTATCCATCAGGAGAGTAAGGGACCTGCACGCACTCTCTGTTGACGAAGTGTGCCTGGAGTTCGGGCCGGCTTACTCTCACGTATTCCTGAGACCCCGGCCTGGATATATGCCCAAGGTTCCTACCACTCCCCTCCGGGACCTGGTGGTGAACCTGCAAGCGCTGCCCCTGGAGGAGGCAGACCCAGCCTTGGCACTGCTCTGTCCGGTACGTGCTCTCCGCACCTATGTCGACAGAACGCAGTGTTTCAGGACCTCAGACCAGCTCTTTGTCTGTCATGGGGGGAGCCAGAAGGGAAGGGCTCTCTCAAAGCAACGGCTGTCCCACTGGATAGTGGATGCCATTGCTTTGTCTTACCAGCAGCAAGGCCTTCCGTGCCCCCTTGGTGTGACGGCCCATTCCACTCGGAGTGTAGCCTCCTCTTGGGCTTTAGCGCACGGCGCCTCGCTAACAGACATCTGCAGAGCTGCAGGCTGGGCGACACCCAACACCTTCGCCAGATTCTATAATCTGCGAATTGAGCCGGTATCCTCTCACGTACTCGTTTCGGCCAGTTCTGGATCCGCTCAGGTGTCTTCGCTTGCTCGCCACTCCACTCCCCGGACTGGATAAGTGCGATATTTCCTCAGTTCTTCCATTGAAGTCTTGAGTCCTCCAGCACCGACGATGCGGGCACCACTGCGTTGCTCTGGATGCTAGCTAGGTGCCTCCATGCGCACGGTTCCCCATGGTAACCGTCTCATGTGTATTATCCACTGTAAGCCTCTCTGAGCATGTGTCTTCCCTTGGCAAGCCATCTGCCACCCCTGGAGTTTAAATCAGTAGCCACCTGCGGTTGGTACTCCAGTGTTCCATGTGCGTTCCTATGTGGCCATATGTGTATTCTTAAGTCCTCCCTTCGGTAGGCAGCTGGTAGCATGTCCCCTTCGGGATATGTTTCCCAGTGTACTTTGGTAATCCTGTGTCAAAGTCGGATCCCCAAAAAAAAAAAAAAAAAAGAGGTAAGGCTCGGGGGTTCAGTCTTTCGCAGGGCACTGGAAGACAGCTTGAAGATGGCGTGATGGCACAGACCCCCAATCTCCGTCACTTCTGACGTAACTCGAAGTGACTACGATAGGGAACGTCTCGGTTACGTATGTAACCCTCGTTCCCTGAGTAGGGAACGGAGACGTTACGTCTCCCTGCCACTTCTGCTGTATCGCTGGGTAGAGGCCGAGTTCAGTCTTGGCTCCTCAGCGAAGACATACTGCGGTTGCGTTCACTTCCTCCTTTTATACTCACGGAGTAGGGCGGAGTACGCTATGCAAATTTCCGCAGCCCCAAGGCATTGCATGCCATTGGCTCGTGTTTTAATACTCGAAGAGGATTGGCTTTCTATGCGAAACCCCCAATCTCCGTCACTTCTGACGTAACGTCTCCGTTCCCTACTCAGGGAACGAGGGTTACATACGTAACCGAGACGTTTTTTTTTCTGGCCGAATTTTTGAGTTTCGATATCTCAGTCCTGAGGGGGGCTAGAGCCTCCATTTTTGCACTCAGGTCTAAGTCTCATGGCCCTCTATCAGAATCCAGAGTTTTTGGAAGACTGGAGAAACTTAATTTTTCGCCCGAAAATAAAAAACGTAAGGGGTACCACTGTCGTTTTTTTTTCGGGCCGAATTTTTGAGTTTCGATATCTAAGCTCTGGGAGGGGCTAGAGCCTCCATTTTTGCACTCAGGTTTAAGTCTCATGGCCGTCTATCAAAATCCAGAGTTTTGAGAAGATTGGAGAAACTTAATTTTTCGCCCGAAAAAAAAAACGTAAGGGGTACCACTGTCGTTTTTTTTTTCTGGCCGAATTTTTTAAATTCGATATCTCAGCCCTGAGTGGGGCTAGAGCCTCCATTTTTGCACTCAGGTCTAAGTCTCATGGCCCTCTATCAGAATCCAGAGTTTTGGGAAGATTGGAGAAACTTAATTTTTCGCCCGAAAAAAAAAAAACGTAAGGGGTACCACTGTCGTTTTCTTTTTCGGGCCGAATTTTTGAGTTTTGATATCTCAGCTCTGGGAGGGGCTAGAGCCTCCATTTTTGCACTCAGGTCTAAGTCTCATGGCCCTCTATCAGAATCCAGAGTTTTGAGAAGATTGGAGAAACTTAATTTTTCGCCCGAAAAAAAAAAAACGTAAGGGGTACCACTGTCGTTTTTTTTTCGGGCCGAATTTTTGAGTTTCGATATCTCAGCTCTGGGAGGGGCTAGAGCCTCAATTTTTGCACTCAGGTCTAAGTCTCATGGCCCTCTATCAGAATCCAGAGTTTTGGGAAGATTGGAGAAACTTAATTTTTCACCCGAAAAAAAAAACGTAAGGGGTACCACTGTCGTTTTTTTTTCGGGCCGAATTTTTGAGTTTCGATATCTCAGCTCTGGGAGGGGCTAGAGCCTCCATTTTTGCACTCAGGTCTAAGTTTCATGGCCCTCTATCAGAATCCAGAGTTTTGAGAAGATTGGAGAAACGTAATTTTTCGCCCGAAAAAAAAAAACGTAAGGGGTACCACTGTCGTTTTTTTTTTTGGGCTGAATTTTTGAGTTTCGATATCTCAGCTCTGGGAGGGGCTAGAGCCTCCATTTTTGCACTCAGGTCTAAGTCTCATGGCCCTCTATCAGAATCCAGAGTTTTGGGAAGATTGGAGAAACTTAATTTTTTGCCCGAAAAAAAAAACGTAAGGGGTACCACTGTCGTTTTTTTTTCGGGCTGAATTTTTGAGTTTCGATATCTCAGCTCTGGGAGGGGCTAGAGCCTCCATTTTTGCACTCAGGTCTAAGTCTCATGGCCCTCTATCAGAATCCAGAGTTTTGGGAAGATAGGAGAAACTTAAATTTTTGCCCGAAAAAAAAAAACGTAAGGGGTACCACTGTCGTTTTTTTTTCGGGCTGAATTTTTGAGTTTCGATATCTCAGCTCTGGGAGGGGCTAGAGCCTCCATTTTTGCACTCAGGTCTAAGTCTCATGGCCCTCTATCAGAATCCAGAGTTTTGGGAAGATTGGAGAAACTTATTTTTTTGCCCGAAAAAAAAAAACGTAAGGGGTACCACTGTCGTTTTTTTTTTCGGGCCGAATTTTTGAGTTTCGATATCTCAGCTCTGGGAGGGGCTAGAGCCTCCATTTTTGCACTCAGGTCTAAGTCTCATGGCCCTCTATCAGAATCCAGAGTTTTGAGAAGATTGGAGAAACTTAATTTTTCACCCGAAAAAAAAAAAACGTAAGGGGTACCACTGTCGTTTTTTTTTCTGGCCGAATTTTTGAGTTTTGACATCTCAGCCCTGAGTGGGGCTAGAGCCTCCATTTTTGCACTCAGGTCTAAGTCTCATGGCCCTCTATCAGAATCCAGAGTTTTGGGAAGATTGGAGAAACTTAATTTTTCGCCCGAAAAAAAAAAACGTAAGGGGTACCACTGTCGTTTTTTTTTCTGGCCGAATTTTTGAGTTTCGATATCTCAGCCCTGAGTGGGGCTAGAGCCTCCATTTTTGCACTCAGGTCTAAGTCTCATGGCCCTCTATCAGAATCCAGAGTTTTGGGAAGATTGGAGAAACTTAATTTTTCGCCCGAAAAAAAAAACGTAAGGGGTACCACTGTTGTTTTCTTTTTCGGGCCGAATTTTTGAGTTTTGATATCTCAGCTCTGGGAGGGGCTAGAGCCTCCATTTTTGCACTCAGGTCTAAGTCTCATGGCCCTCTATCAGAATCCAGAGTTTTGAGAAGATTGGAGAAACTTAATTTTTCGCCCGAAAAAAAAAAAATGTAAGGGGTACCACTGTCGTTTTTTTTTTCGGGCCGAATTTTTGAGTTTCGATATCTCAGCTCTGGGAGAGGCTAGAGCCTCCATTTTTGCACTCAGGTCTAAGTCTCATGGCCCTCTATCAGAATCCAGAGTTTTAAGAAGATTGGAGAAACTTAATTTTTCGCCCATAAAAAAAAAACCTAAGGGGTACCACTGTCGTTTTTTTTTCTGGCCGAATTTTTGAGTTTCGATATCTCAGTCCTGAGGGGGGCTAGAGCCTCCATTTTTGCACTCAGGTCTAAGTCTCATGGCCCTCTATCAGAATCCAGAGTTTTTGGAAGACTGGAGAAACTTAATTTTTCGCCCGAAAATAAAAAACGTAAGGGGTACCACTGTCGTTTTTTTTTCGGGCCGAATTTTTGAGTTTCGATATCTAAGCTCTGGGAGGGGCTAGAGCCTCCATTTTTGCACTCAGGTTTAAGTCTCATGGCCGTCTATCAAAATCCAGAGTTTTGAGAAGATTGGAGAAACTTAATTTTTCGCCCGAAAAAAAAAACGTAAGGGGTACCACTGTCGTTTTTTTTTTTCTGGCCGAATTTTTTAAATTCGATATCTCAGCCCTGAGTGGGGCTAGAGCCTCCATTTTTGCACTCAGGTCTAAGTCTCATGGCCCTCTATCAGAATCCAGAGTTTTGAGAAGATTGGAGAAACTTAATTTTTCGCCCGAAAAAAAAAAACGTAAGGGGTACCACTGTTGTTTTTTTTTCGGGCCGAATTTTTGAGTTTCGATATCTCAGCTCTGGGAGGGGCTAGAGCCTCAATTTTTGCACTCAGGTCTAAGTCTCATGGCCCTCTATCAGAATCCAGAGTTTTGGGAAGATTGGAGAAACTTAATTTTTCACCCGAAAAAAAAAACGTAAGGGGTACCACTGTCGTTTTTTTTTCGGGCCGAATTTTTGAGTTTCGATATCTCAGCTCTGGGAGGGGCTAGAGCCTCCATTTTTGCACTCAGGTCTAAGTTTCATGGCCCTCTATCAGAATCCAGAGTTTTGAGAAGATTGGAGAAACGTAATTTTTCGCCCGAAAAAAAAAAACGTAAGGGGTACCACTGTCGTTTTTTTTTTTGGGCTGAATTTTTGAGTTTCGATATCTCAGCTCTGGGAGGGGCTAGAGCCTCCATTTTTGCACTCAGGTCTAAGTCTCATGGCCCTCTATCAGAATCCAGAGTTTTGGGAAGATTGGAGAAACTTAATTTTTTGCCCGAAAAAAAAAACGTAAGGGGTACCACTGTCGTTTTTTTTTCGGGCTGAATTTTTGAGTTTCGATATCTCAGCTCTGGGAGGGGCTAGAGCCTCCATTTTTGCACTCAGGTCTAAGTCTCATGGCCCTCTATCAGAATCCAGAGTTTTGGGAAGATTGGAGAAACTTAATTTTTTGCCCGAAAAAAAAAAAACGTAAGGGGTACCACTGTCGTTTTTTTTTCGGGCCGAATTTTTGAGTTTCGATATCTCAGCTCTGGGAGGGGCTAGAGCCTCCATTTTTGCACTCAGGTCTAAGTTTCATGGCCCTCTATCAGAATCCAGAGTTTTGAGAAGATTGGAGAAACGTAATTTTTCGCCCGAAAAAAAAAAACGTAAGGGGTACCACTGTCGTTTTTTTTCGGGCTGAATTTTTGAGTTTCGATATCTCAGCTCTGGGAGGGGCTAGAGCCTCCATTTTTGCACTCAGGTCTAAGTCTCATGGCCCTCTATCAGAATCCAGAGTTTTGGGAAGATTGGAGAAACTTAATTTTTTGCCCGAAAAAAAAAACGTAAGGGGTACCACTGTCGTTTTTTTTTGGGGCTGAATTTTTGAGTTTCGATATCTCAGCTCTGGGAGGGGCTAGAGCCTCCATTTTTGCACTCAGGTCTAAGTCTCATGGCCCTCTATCAGAATCCAGAGTTTTGGGAAGATTGGAGAAACTTAATTTTTTGCCCGAAAAAAAAAAAACGTAAGGGGTACCACTGTCGTTTTTTTTTCGGGCTGAATTTTTGAGTTTCGATATCTCAGCTCTGGGAGGGGCTAGAGCCTCCATTTTTGCACTCAGGTCTAAGTCTCATGGCCCTCTATCAGAATCCAGAGTTTTGGGAAGATTGGAGAAACTTAAATTTTTGCCCGAAAAAAAAAAACGTAAGGGGTACCACTGTCGTTTTTTTTTCGGGCTGAATTTTTGAGTTTCGATATCTCAGCTCTGGGAGGGGCTAGAGCCTCCATTTTTGCACTCAGGTCTAAGTCTCATGGCCCTCTATCAGAATCCAGAGTTTTGGGAAGATTGGAGAAACTTATTTTTTTGCCCGAAAAAAAAAAACGTAAGGGGTACCACTGTCGTTTTTTTTTTCGGGCCGAATTTTTGAGTTTCGATATCTCAGCTCTGGGAGGGGCTAGAGCCTCCATTTTTGCACTCAGGTCTAAGTCTCATGGCCCTCTATCAGAATCCAGAGTTTTGAGAAGATTGGAGAAACTTAATTTTTCACCCGAAAAAAAAAAAACGTAAGGGGTACCACTGTCGTTTTTTTTTCTGGCCGAATTTTTGAGTTTTGACATCTCAGCCCTGAGTGGGGCTAGAGCCTCCATTTTTGCACTCAGGTCTAAGTCTCATGGCCCTCTATCAGAATCCAGAGTTTTGGGAAGATTGGAGAAACTTAATTTTTCGCCCGAAAAAAAAAAACGTAAGGGGTACCACTGTCGTTTTTTTTTCTGGCCGAATTTTTGAGTTTCGATATCTCAGCCCTGAGTGGGGCTAGAGCCTCCATTTTTGCACTCAGGTCTAAGTCTCATGGCCCTCTATCAGAATCCAGAGTTTTGGGAAGATTGGAGAAACTTAATTTTTCGCCCGAAAAAAAAAACGTAAGGGGTACCACTGTTGTTTTCTTTTTCGGGCCGAATTTTTGAGTTTTGATATCTCAGCTCTGGGAGGGGCTAGAGCCTCCATTTTTGCACTCAGGTCTAAGTCTCATGGCCCTCTATCAGAATCCAGAGTTTTGAGAAGATTGGAGAAACTTAATTTTTCGCCCGAAAAAAAAAAATGTAAGGGGTACCACTGTCGTTTTTTTTTTCGGGCCGAATTTTTGAGTTTCGATATCTCAGCTCTGGGAGAGGCTAGAGCCTCCATTTTTGCACTCAGGTCTAAGTCTCATGGCCCTCTATCAGAATCCAGAGTTTTGAGAAGATTGGAGAAACTTAATTTTTCGCCCATAAAAAAAAAACCTAAGGGGTACCACTGTCGTTTTTTTTTCTGGCCGAATTTTTGAGTTTCGATATCTCAGTCCTGAGGGGGGCTAGAGCCTCCATTTTTGCACTCAGGTCTAAGTCTCATGGCCCTCTATCAGAATCCAGAGTTTTTGGAAGACTGGAGAAACTTAATTTTTCGCCCGAAAATAAAAAACGTAAGGGGTACCACTGTCGTTTTTTTTTCGGGCCGAATTTTTGAGTTTCGATATCTAAGCTCTGGGAGGGGCTAGAGCCTCCATTTTTGCACTCAGGTTTAAGTCTCATGGCCGTCTATCAAAATCCAGAGTTTTGAGAAGATTGGAGAAACTTAATTTTTCGCCCGAAAAAAAAAACGTAAGGGGTACCACTGTCGTTTTTTTTTTTCTGGCCGAATTTTTTAAATTCGATATCTCAGCCCTGAGTGGGGCTAGAGCCTCCATTTTTGCACTCAGGTCTAAGTCTCATGGCCCTCTATCAGAATCCAGAGTTTTGGGAAGATTGGAGAAACTTAATTTTTCGCCCGAAAAAAAAAAACGTAAGGGGTACCACTGTCGTTTTCTTTTTCGGGCCGAATTTTTGAGTTTTGATATCTCAGCTCTGGGAGGGGCTAGAGCCTCCATTTTTGCACTCAGGTCTAAGTCTCATGGCCCTCTATCAGAATCCAGAGTTTTGAGAAGATTGGAGAAACTTAATTTTTCGCCCGAAAAAAAAAAAACGTAAGGGGTACCACTGTCGTTTTTTTTTCGGGCCGAATTTTTGAGTTTCGATATCTCAGCTCTGGGAGGGGCTAGAGCCTCAATTTTTGCACTCAGGTCTAAGTCTCATGGCCCTCTATCAGAATCCAGAGTTTTGGGAAGATTGGAGAAACTTAATTTTTCACCCGAAAAAAAAAACGTAAGGGGTACCACTGTCGTTTTTTTTTCGGGCCGAATTTTTGAGTTTCGATATCTCAGCTCTGGGAGGGGCTAGAGCCTCCATTTTTGCACTCAGGTCTAAGTTTCATGGCCCTCTATCAGAATCCAGAGTTTTGAGAAGATTGGAGAAACGTAATTTTTCGCCCGAAAAAAAAAAACGTAAGGGGTACCACTGTCGTTTTTTTTTTTGGGCTGAATTTTTGAGTTTCGATATCTCAGCTCTGGGAGGGGCTAGAGCCTCCATTTTTGCACTCAGGTCTAAGTCTCATGGCCCTCTATCAGAATCCAGAGTTTTGGGAAGATTGGAGAAACTTAATTTTTTGCCCGAAAAAAAAAACGTAAGGGGTACCACTGTCGTTTTTTTTTCGGGCTGAATTTTTGAGTTTCGATATCTCAGCTCTGGGAGGGGCTAGAGCCTCCATTTTTGCACTCAGGTCTAAGTCTCATGGCCCTCTATCAGAATCCAGAGTTTTGGGAAGATTGGAGAAACTTAATTTTTTGCCCGAAAAAAAAAAACGTAAGGGGTACCACTGTCGTTTTTTTTTCGGGCCGAATTTTTGAGTTTCGATATCTCAGCTCTGGGAGGGGCTAGAGCCTCCATTTTTGCACTCAGGTCTAAGTTTCATGGCCCTCTATCAGAATCCAGAGTTTTGAGAAGATTGGAGAAACGTAATTTTTCGCCCGAAAAAAAAAAAACGTAAGGGGTACCACTGTCGTTTTTTTTCGGGCTGAATTTTTGAGTTTCGATATCTCAGCTCTGGGAGGGGCTAGAGCCTCCATTTTTGCACTCAGGTCTAAGTCTCATGGCCCTCTATCAGAATCCAGAGTTTTGAGAAGATTGGAGAAACTTAATTTTTCGCCCGAAAAAAAAAAAACTTAAGGGGTACCACTGTCGTTTTTTTTTCGGGCCGAATTTTTGAGTTTCGATATCTCAGCTCTGGGAGGGGCTAGAGCCTCCATTTTTGCACTCAGGTCTAAGTCTCATGGCCCTCTATCAGAATCCAGAGTTTTGGGAAGATTGGAGAAACTTAATTTTTTGCCCGAAAAAAAAAAAACGTAAGGGGTACCACTGTCGTTTTTTTTTCGGGCTGAATTTTTGAGTTTCGATATCTCAGCTCTGGGAGGGGCTAGAGCCTCCATTTTTGCACTCAGGTCTAAGTCTCATGGCCCTCTATCAGAATCCAGAGTTTTGGGAAGATTGGAGAAACTTAATTTTTTGCCCGAAAAAAAAAACGTAAGGGGTACCACTGTCGTTTTTTTTTCGGGCTGAATTTTTGAGTTTCGATATCTCAGCTCTGGGAGGGGCTAGAGCCTCCATTTTTGCACTCAGGTCTAAGTCTCATGGCCCTCTATCAGAATCCAGAGTTTTGGGAAGATTGGAGAAACTTATTTTTTTGCCCGAAAAAAAAAAACGTAAGGGGTACCACTGTCAGTTTTTTTTCTGGCCGAATTTTTGAGTTTCGATATCTCAGCTCTGGGAGGGGCTAGAGCCTCCATTTTTGCACTCAGGTCTAAGTCTCATGGCCCTCTATCAGAATCCAGAGTTTTGAGAAGATTGGAGAAACTTAATTTTTCGCCCGAAAAAAAAAAAACGTAAGGGGTACCACTGTCGTTTTTTTTTCTGGCCGAATTTTTGAGTTTCGATATCTCAGCTCTGGGAGGGGCTAGAGCCTCCATTTTTGCACTCAGGTCTAAGTCTCATGGCCCTCTATCAGAATCCAGAGTTTTGGGAAGATTGGAGAAACTTAATTTTTTGCCCGAAAAAAAAAAAAACGTAAGGGGTACCACTGTCGTTTTTTTTTCGGGCTGAATTTTTGAGTTTCGATATCTCAGCTCTGGGAGGGGCTAGAGCCTCCATTTTTGCACTCAGGTCTAAGTCTCATGGCCCTCTATCAGAATCCAGAGTTTTGGGAAGATTGGAGAAACTTAATTTTTTGCCCGAAAAAAAAAACGTAAGGGGTACCACTGTCGTTTTTTTTTCGGGCTGAATTTTTGAGTTTCGATATCTCAGCTCTGGGAGGGGCTAGAGCCTCCATTTTTGCACTCAGGTCTAAGTCTCATGGCCCTCTATCAGAATCCAGAGTTTTGGGAAGATTGGAGAAACTTATTTTTTTGCCCGAAAAAAAAAAACGTAAGGGGTACCACTGTCAGATTTTTTTCTGGCCGAATTTTTGAGTTTCGATATCTCAGCTCTGGGAGGGGCTAGAGCCTCCATTTTTGCACTCAGGTCTAAGTCTCATGGCCCTCTATCAGAATCCAGAGTTTTGAGAAGATTGGAGAAACTTAATTTTTCGCCCGAAAAAAAAAAACGTAAGGGGTACCACTGTCGTTTTTTTTTCTGGCCGAATTTTTGAGTTTCGATATCTCAGCTCTGGGAGGGGCTAGAGCCTCCATTTTTGCACTCAGGTCTAAGTCTCATGGCCCTCTATCAGAATCCAGAGTTTTGGGAAGATTGGAGAAACTTAATTTTTCACCCGAAAAAAAAAAAACGTAAGGGGTACCACTGTCGTTTTTTTTTCGGGCCGAATTTTTGAGTTTCGATATCTCAGCTCTGGGAGGGGCTAGAGCCTCCATTTTTGCACTCAGGTCTAAGTCTCATGGCCCTCTATCAGAATCCAGAGTTTTGAGAAGATTGGAGAAACTTAATTTTTCGCCCAAAAAAAAAACGTAAGGGGTACCACTGTCGTTTTTTTTTTCTGGCCGAATTTTTGAGTTTCGATATCTCAGCTCTGGGAGGGGCTAGAGCCTCCATTTTTGCACTCAGGTCTAAGTCTCATGGCCCTCTATCAGAATCCAGAGTTTTGGGAAGATTGGAGAAACTTAATTTTTCACCCGAAAAAAAAAAACGTAAGGGGTACCACTGTCGTTTTTTTTTCGGGCCGAATTTTTGAGTTTCGATATCTCAGCTCTGGGAGGGGCTAGAGCCTCCATTTTTGCACTCAGGTCTAAGTCTCATGGCCCTCTATCAGAATCCAGAGTTTTGAGAAGATTGGAGAAACGTAATTTTTCGCCCGAAAAAAAAAACGTAAGGGGTACCACTGTCGTTTTTTTTCGGGCCGAATTTTTGAGTTTCGATATTTAAGCTCTGGAAGGGGCTAGAGCCTCCATTTTTGCACTCAGGTCTAAGTCTCATGGCCCTCTATCAGAATCCAGAGTTTTGAGAAGATTGGAAAAACTTAATGTTTCGCCCGGAAAAAAAAAACGTAAGGGGTACCACTGTCGTTTTTTTTTTCTGGCCGAATTTTTGAGTTTCGACATCTCAGCTCTGGGAGGGGCTAGAGCCTCCATTTTTGCACTCAGGTCTAAGTCTCATGGCCCTCTATCAGAATCCAGAGTTTTGAGAAGATTGGAGAAACTTAATTTTTCGCCCGAAAAAAAAAACGTAAGGGGTACCACTGTCGTTTTTTTTCAGGCCGAATTTTTGAGTTTCGATATCTCAGCTCTGGGAGGGGATAGAGCCTCCATTTTTGCACTCAGGTCTAAGTCTCATGGCCCTCTATCAGAATCCAGAGTTTTGGGAAGATTGGAGAAACTTAATTTTTCGCCCGAAAAAAAAAAACGGAAGGGGTACCACTGTCGTTTTTTTTTTCGGGCCGAATTTTTGAGTTTCGATATCTCAGCTCTGGGAGGGGCTAGAGCCTCCATTTTTGCACTCAGGTCTAAGTCTCATGGCCCTCTATCAGAATCCAGAGTTTTGAGAAGATTGGAGAAACTTAATTTTTCGCCCGAAAAAAAAAAACGTAAGGGGTACCACTGTCGTTTTTTTTTCGGGCCGAATTTTTGAGTTTCGATATCTCAGCTCTGGGAGGGGCTAGAGCCTCCATTTTTGCACTCAGGTCTAAGTCTCATGGCCCTCTATCAGAATCCAGAGTTTTGGGAAGATTGGAGAAACTTAATTTTTCACCCGAAAAAAAAAACGTAAGGGGTACCACTGTCGTTTTTTTTTCGGGCCGAATTTTTGAGTTTCGATATCTCAGCTCTGGGAGGGGCTAGAGCCTCCATTTTTGCACTCAGGTCTAAGTTTCATGGCCCTCTATCAGAATCCAGAGTTTTGAGAAGATTGGAGAAACGTAATTTTTCGCCCGAAAAAAAAAAACGTAAGGGGTACCACTGTCGTTTTTTTTCGGGCTGAATTTTTGAGTTTCGATATCTCAGCTCTGGGAGGGGCTAGAGCCTCCATTTTTGCACTCAGGTCTAAGTCTCATGGCCCTCAATCAGAATCCAGAGTTTTGAGAAGATTGGAGAAACTTAATTTTTCACCCGAACAAAAAAAAAAACGTAAGGGGTACCACTGTCGTTTTTTTTTCGGGCCGAATTTTTGAGTTTCGATATCTCAGCTCTGGGAGGGGCTAGAGCCTCCATTTTTGCACTCAGGTCTAAGTCTCATGGCCCTCTATCAGAATCCAGAGTTTTGGGAAGATTGGAGAAACTTAATTTTTCACCCGAAAAAAAAAAACGTAAGGGGTACCACTGTCGTTTTTTTTTTCGGGCCGAATTTTTGAGTTTCGATATCTCAGCTCTGGGAGGGGCTAGAGCCTCCATTTTTGCACTCAGGTCTAAGTTTCATGGCCCTCTATCAGAATCCAGAGTTTTGAGAAGATTGGAGAAACGTAATTTTTCGCCCGAAAAAAAAAAACGTAAGGGGTACCACTGTCGTTTTTTTTTTGGGCTGAATTTTTGAGTTTCGATATCTTAGCTCTGGGAGGGGCTAGAGTCTCCATTTTTGCACTCAGGTCTAAGTCTCATGGCCCTCTATCAGAATCCAGAGTTTTGGGAAGATTGGAGAAACTTAATTTTTTGCCCGAAAAAAAAAACGTAAGGGGTACCACTGTCGTTTTTTTTTCGGGCTGAATTTTTGAGTTTCGATATCTCAGCTCTGGGAGGGGCTAGAGCCTCCATTTTTGCACTCAGGTCTAAGTCTCATGGCCCTCTATCAGAATCCAGAGTTTTGGGAAGATTGGAGAAACTTAATTTTTTGCCCGAAAAAAAAAAACGTAAGGGGTACCACTGTCGTTTTTTTTTCGGGCTGAATTTTTGAGTTTCGATATCTCAGCTCTGGGAGGGGCTAGAGCCTCCATTTTTGCACTCAGGTCTAAGTCTCATGGCCCTCTATCAGAATCCAGAGTTTTGGGAAGATTGGAGAAACTTAATTTTTTGCCCGAAAAAAAAAAACGTAAGGGGTACCACTGTCGTTTTTTTTTGGGGCTGAATTTTTGAGTTTCGATATCTCAGCTCTGGGAGGGGCTAGAGCCTCCATTTTACACTCAGGTCTAAGTCTCATGGCCCTCTATCAGAATCCAGAGTTTTGGGAAGATTGGAGAAACTTAATTTTTTGCCCGAAAAAAAAAACGTAAGGGGTACCACTGTCGTTTTTTTTTGGGGCTGAATTTTTGAGTTTCGATATCTCAGCTCTGGGAGGGGCTAGAGCCTCCATTTTTGCACTCAGGTCTAAGTCTCATGGCCCTCTATCAGAATCCAGAGTTTTGGGAAGATTGGAGAAACTTAATTTTTTGCCCGAAAAAAAAAAACGTAAGGGGTACCACTGTCGTTTTTTTTTTTCGGGCTGAATTTTTGAGTTTCGATATCTCAGCTCTGGGAGGGGCTAGAGCCTCCATTTTTGCACTCAGGTCTAAGTCTCATGGCCCTCTATCAGAATCCAGAGTTTTGGGAAGATTGGAGAAACTTATTTTTTTGCCCGAAAAAAAAAAACGTAAGGGGTACCACTGTCGTTTTTTTTTCGGGCCGAATTTTTGAGTTTTGACATCTCAGCCCTGAGTGGGGCTAGAGCCTCCATTTTTGCACTCAGGTCTAAGTCTCATGGCCCTCTATCAGAATCCAGAGTTTTGGGAAGATTGGAGAAACTTAATTTTTCGCCCGAAAAAAAAAAACGTAAGGGGTACCACTGTCGTTTTTTTTTCTGGCCGAATTTTTGAGTTTCGATATCTCAGCCCTGAGTGGGGCTAGAGCCTCCATTTTTGCACTCAGGTCTAAGTCTCATGGCCCTCTATCAGAATCCAGAGTTTTGGGAAGATTGGAGAGACTTAATTTTTCGCCCGAAAAAAAAAACGTAAGGGGTACCACTGTTGTTTTCTTTTTCGGGCCGAATTTTTGAGTTTTGATATCTCAGCTCTGGGAGGGGCTAGAGCCTCCATTTTTGCACTCAGGTCTAAGTCTCATGGCCCTCTATCAGAATCCAGAGTTTTTGGAAGACTGGAGAAACTTAATTTTTCGCCCGAAAATAAAAAACGTAAGGGGTACCACTGTCGTTTTTTTTTCGGGCCGAATTTTTGAGTTTCGATATCTAAGCTCTGGGAGGGGCTAGAGCCTCCATTTTTGCACTCAGGTTTAAGTCTCATGGCCGTCTATCAAAATCCAGAGTTTTGAGAAGATTGGAGAAACTTAATTTTTCGCCCGAAAAAAAAAACGTAAGGGGTACCACTGTCGTTTTTTTTTCTGGCCGAATTTTTTAAATTCGATATCTCAGCCCTGAGTGGGGCTAGAGCCTCCATTTTTGCACTCAGGTCTAAGTCTCATGGCCCTCTATCAGAATCCAGAGTTTTGGGAAGATTGGAGAAACTTAATTTTTCGCCCGAAAAAAAAAACGTAAGGGGTACCACTGTCGTTTTCTTTTTCGGGCCGAATTTTTGAGTTTTGATATCTCAGCTCTGGGAGGGGCTAGAGCCTCCATTTTTGCACTCAGGTCTAAGTCTCATGGCCCTCTATCAGAATCCAGAGTTTTGAGAAGATTGGAGAAACTTAATTTTTCGCCCGAAAAAAAAAAACGTAAGGGGTACCACTGTCGTTTTTTTTTCGGGCCGAATTTTTGAGTTTCGATATCTCAGCTCTGGGAGGGGCTAGAGCCTCCATTTTTGCACTCAGGTCTAAGTCTCATGGCCCTCTATCAGAATCCAGAGTTTTGGGAAGATTGGAGAAACTTAATTTTTCACCCGAAAAAAAAAACGTAAGGGGTACCACTGTCGTTTTTTTTTCGGGCCGAATTTTTGAGTTTCGATATCTCAGCTCTGGGAGGGGCTAGAGCCTCCATTTTTGCACTCAGGTCTAAGTTTCATGGCCCTCTATCAGAATCCAGAGTTTTGAGAAGATTGGAGAAACGTAATTTTTCGCCCGAAAAAAAAAAACGTAAGGGGTACCACTGTCGTTTTTTTTTTGGGCTGAATTTTTGAGTTTCGATATCTCAGCTCTGGGAGGGGCTAGAGCCTCCATTTTTGCACTCAGGTCTAAGTCTCATGGCCCTCTATCAGAATCCAGAGTTTTGGGAAGATTGGAGAAACTTAATTTTTTGCCCGAAAAAAAAAACGTAAGGGGTACCACTGTCGTTTTTTTTTCGGGCTGAATTTTTGAGTTTCGATATCTCAGCTCTGGGAGGGGCTAGAGCCTCCATTTTTGCACTCAGGTCTAAGTCTCATGGCCCTCTATCAGAATCCAGAGTTTTGGGAAGATTGGAGAAACTTAATTTTTTGCCCGAAAAAAAAAAACGTAAGGGGTACCACTGTCGTTTTTTTTTCGGGCTGAATTTTTGAGTTTCGATATCTCAGCTCTGGGAGGGGCTAGAGCCTCCATTTTTGCACTCAGGTCTGAGTCTCATGGCCCTCTATCAGAATCCAGAGTTTTGGGAAGATTGGAGGAACTTAATTTTTTGCCCGAAAAAAAAAACGTAAGGGGTACCACTGTCGTTTTTTTTTTTGGGCTGAATTTTTGAGTTTCGATATCTCAGCTCTGGGAGGGGCTAGAGCCTCCATTTTTGCACTCAGGTCTAAGTCTCATGGCCCTCTATCAGAATCCAGAGTTTTGGGAAGATTGGAGAAACTTAATTTTTTGCCCGAAAAAAAAAAACGTAAGGGGTACCACTGTCGTTTTTTTTTTGGGCTGAATTTTTGAGTTTCGATATCTCAGCTCTGGGAGGGGCTAGAGCCTCCATTTTTGCACTCAGGTCTAAGTCTCATGGCCCTCTATCAGAATCCAGAGTTTTGGGAAGATTGGAGAAACTTAATTTTTTGCCCGAAAAAAAAAAACGTAAGGGGTACCACTGTCGTTTTTTTTTCGGGCTGAATTTTTGAGTTTCGATATCTCAGCTCTGGGAGGGGCTAGAGCCTCCATTTTTGCACTCAGGTCTAAGTCTCATGGCCCTCTATCAGAATCCAGAGTTTTGGGAAGATTGGAGAAACTTAATTTTTCGCCCGAAAAAAAAAACGTAAGGGGTACCACTGTTGTTTTCTTTTTCGGGCCGAATTTTTGAGTTTTGATATCTCAGCTCTGGGAGGGGCTAGAGCCTCCATTTTTGCACTCAGGTCTAAGTCTCATGGCCCTCTATCAGAATCCAGAGTTTTTGGAAGACTGGAGAAACTTAATTTTTCGCCCGAAAATAAAAAACGTAAGGGGTACCACTGTCGTTTTTTTTTCGGGCCGAATTTTTGAGTTTCGATATCTAAGCTCTGGGAGGGGCTAGAGCCTCCATTTTTGCACTCAGGTTTAAGTCTCATGGCCGTCTATCAAAATCCAGAGTTTTGAGAAGATTGGAGAAACTTAATTTTTCGCCCGAAAAAAAAAACGTAAGGGGTACCACTGTCGTTTTTTTTTTCTGGCCGAATTTTTTAAATTCGATATCTCAGCCCTGAGTGGGGCTAGAGCCTCCATTTTTGCACTCAGGTCTAAGTCTCATGGCCCTCTATCAGAATCCAGAGTTTTGGGAAGATTGGAGAAACTTAATTTTTCGCCCGAAAAAAAAAACGTAAGGGGTACCACTGTCGTTTTCTTTTTCGGGCCGAATTTTTGAGTTTTGATATCTCAGCTCTGGGAGGGGCTAGAGCCTCCATTTTTGCACTCAGGTCTAAGTCTCATGGCCCTCTATCAGAATCCAGAGTTTTGAGAAGATTGGAGAAACTTAATTTTTCGCCCGAAAAAAAAAAACGTAAGGGGTACCACTGTCGTTTTTTTTTCGGGCCGAATTTTTGAGTTTCGATATCTCAGCTCTGGGAGGGGCTAGAGCCTCCATTTTTGCACTCAGGTCTAAGTCTCATGGCCCTCTATCAGAATCCAGAGTTTTGGGAAGATTGGAGAAACTTAATTTTTCAACCGAAAAAAAAAACGTAAGGGGTACCACTGTCGTTTTTTTTTCGGGCCGAATTTTTGAGTTTCGATATCTCAGCTCTGGGAGGGGCTAGAGCCTCCATTTTTGCACTCAGGTCTAAGTTTCATGGCCCTCTATCAGAATCCAGAGTTTTGAGAAGATTGGAGAAACGTAATTTTTCGCCCGAAAAAAAAAAACGTAAGGGGTACCACTGTCGTTTTTTTTTTGGGCTGAATTTTTGAGTTTCGATATCTCAGCTCTGGGAGGGGCTAGAGCCTCCATTTTTGCACTCAGGTCTAAGTCTCATGGCCCTCTATCAGAATCCAGAGTTTTGGGAAGATTGGAGAAACTTAATTTTTTGCCCGAAAAAAAAAACGTAAGGGGTACCACTGTCGTTTTTTTTTCGGGCTGAATTTTTGAGTTTCGATATCTCAGCTCTGGGAGGGGCTAGAGCCTCCATTTTTGCACTCAGGTCTAAGTCTCATGGCCCTCTATCAGAATCCAGAGTTTTGGGAAGATTGGAGAAACTTAATTTTTTGCCCGAAAAAAAAAAACGTAAGGGGTACCACTGTCGTTTTTTTTTCGGGCTGAATTTTTGAGTTTCGATATCTCAGCTCTGGGAGGGGCTAGAGCCTCCATTTTTGCACTCAGGTCTAAGTCTCATGGCCCTCTATCAGAATCCAGAGTTTTGGGAAGATTGGAGAAACTTAATTTTTTGCCCGAAAAAAAAAACGTAAGGGGTACCACTGTCGTTTTTTTTTTTGGGCTGAATTTTTGAGTTTCGATATCTCAGCTCTGGGAGGGGCTAGAGCCTCCATTTTTGCACTCAGGTCTAAGTCTCATGGCCCTCTATCAGAATCCAGAGTTTTGGGAAGATTGGAGAAACTTAATTTTTTGCCCGAAAAAAAAAAAACGTAAGGGGTACCACTGTCGTTTTTTTTTTGGGCTGAATTTTTAAGTTTCGATATCTCAGCTCTGGGAGGGGCTAGAGCCTCCATTTTTGCACTCAGGTCTAAGTCTCATGGCCCTCTATCAGAATCCAGAGTTTTGGGAAGATTGGAGAAACTTAATTTTTTGCCCGAAAAAAAAAAACGTAAGGGGTACCACTGTCGTTTTTTTTTCGGGCTGAATTTTTGAGTTTCGATATCTCAGCTCTGGGAGGGGCTAGAGCCTCCATTTTTGCACTCAGGTCTAAGTCTCATGGCCCTCTATCAGAATCCAGAGTTTTGGGAAGATTGGAGAAACTTAATTTTTTGCCCGAAAAAAAAAAACGTAAGGGGTACCACTGTCGTTTTTTTTCGGGCTGAATATTTGAGTTTCGATATCTCAGCTCTGGGAGGGGCTAGAGCCTCCATTTTTGCACTCAGGTCTAAGTCTCATGGCCCTCTATCAGAATCCAGAGTTTTGGGAAGATTGGAGAAACTTATTTTTTTGCCCGAAAAAAAAAACGTAAGGGGTACCACTGTCGTTTTTTTTTTCGGGCCGAATTTTTGAGTTTCGATATCTCAGCTCTGGGAGGGGCTAGAGCCTCCATTTTTGCACTCAGGTCTAAGTCTCATGGCCCTCTATCAGAATCCAGAGTTTTGAGAAGATTGGAGAAACTTAATTTTTCACCCGAAAAAAAAAAACGTAAGGGGTACCACTGTCGTTTCTTTTTCGGGCCGAATTTTTGAGTTTTGATATCTCAGCTCTGGGAGGGGCTAGAGCCTCCATTTTTGCACTCAGGTCTAAGTCTCATGGCCCTCTATCAGAATCCAGAGTTTTGGGAAGATTGGAGAAACTTAATTTTTTGCCCGAAAAAAAAAACGTAAGGGGTACCACTGTCGTTTTTTTTTCGGGCTGAATTTTTGAGTTTCGATATCTCAGCTCTGGGAGGGGCTAGAGCCTCCATTTTTGCACTCAGGTCTAAGTCTCATGGCCCTCTATCAGAATCCAGAGTTTTGGGAAGATTGGAGAAACTTAATTTTTTGCCCGAAAAAAAAAAAAGTAAGGGGTACCACTGTCGTTTTTTTTTCGGGCTGAATTTTTGAGTTTCGATATCTCAGCTCTGGGAGGGGCTAGAGCCTCCATTTTTGCACTCAGGTCTAAGTCTCATGGCCCTCTATCAGAATCCAGAGTTTTGGGAAGATTGGAGAAACTTAATTTTTTGCCCGAAAAAAAAAACGTAAGGGGTACCACTGTCGTTTTTTTTTTTGGGCTGAATTTTTGAGTTTCGATATCTCAGCTCTGGGAGGGGCTAGAGCCTCCATTTTTGCACTCAGGTCTAAGTCTCATGGCCCTCTATCAGAATCCAGAGTTTTGGGAAGATTGGAGAAACTTAATTTTTTGCCCGAAAAAAAAAAAACGTAAGGGGTACCACTGTCGTTTTTTTTTTGGGCTGAATTTTTGAGTTTCGATATCTCAGCTCTGGGAGGGGCTAGAGCCTCCATTTTTGCACTCAGGTCTAAGTCTCATGGCCCTCTATCAGAATCCAGAGTTTTGGGAAGATTGGAGAAACTTAATTTTTTGCCCGAAAAAAAAAAACGTAAGGGGTACCACTGTCGTTTTTTTTTCGGGCTGAATTTTTGAGTTTCGATATCTCAGCTCTGGGAGGGGCTAGAGCCTCCATTTTTGCACTCAGGTCTAAGTCTCATGGCCCTCTATCAGAATCCAGAGTTTTGGGAAGATTGGAGAAACTTAATTTTTTGCCCGAAAAAAAAAAAACGTAAGGGGTACCACTGTCGTTTTTTTTCGGGCTGAATATTTGAGTTTCGATATCTCAGCTCTGGGAGGGGCTAGAGCCTCCATTTTTGCACTCAGGTCTAAGTCTCATGGCCCTCTATCAGAATCCAGAGTTTTGGGAAGATTGGAGAAACTTATTTTTTTGCCCGAAAAAAAAAACGTAAGGGGTACCACTGTCGTTTTTTTTTTCGGGCCGAATTTTTGAGTTTCGATATCTCAGCTCTGGGAGGGGCTAGAGCCTCCATTTTTGCACTCAGGTCTAAGTCTCATGGCCCTCTATCAGAATCCAGAGTTTTGAGAAGATTGGAGAAACTTAATTTTTCACCCGAAAAAAAAAAACGTAAGGGGTACCACTGTCGTTTCTTTTTCGGGCCGAATTTTTGAGTTTTGATATCTCAGCTCTGGGAGGGGCTAGAGCCTCCATTTTTGCACTCAGGTCTAAGTCTCATGGCCCTCTATCAGAATCCAGAGTTTTGAGAAGATTGGAGAAACTTAATTTTTCGCCCGAAAAAAAAAAAACGTAAGGGGTACCACTGTCGTTTTTTTTTCGGGCCGAATTTTTGAGTTTCGATATCTCAGCTCTGGGAGGGGCTAGAGCCTCCATTTTTGCACTCAGGTCTAAGTCTCATGGCCCTCTATCAGAATCCAGAGTTTTGGGAAGATTGGAGAAACTTAATTTTTCACCCGAAAAAAAAAACGTAAGGGGTACCACTGTCGTTTTTTTTTCGGGCCGAATTTTTGAGTTTCGATATCTCAGCTCTGGGAGGGGCTAGAGCCTCCATTTTTGCACTCAGGTCTAAGTTTCATGGCCCTCTATCAGAATCCAGAGTTTTGAGAAGATTGGAGAAACGTAATTTTTCGCCCGAAAAAAAAAAAACGTAAGGGGTACCACTGTCGTTTTTTTTTTGGGCTGAATTTTTGAGTTTCGATATCTCAGCTCTGGGAGGGGCTAGAGCCTCCATTTTTGCACTCAGGTCTAAGTCTCATGGCCCTCTATCAGAATCCAGAGTTTTGGGAAGATTGGAGAAACTTAATTTTTTGCCCGAAAAAAAAAACGTAAGGGGTACCACTGTCGTTTTTTTTTCGGGCTGAATTTTTGAGTTTCGATATCTCAGCTCTGGGAGGGGCTAGAGCCTCCATTTTTGCACTCAGGTCTAAGTCTCATGGCCCTCTATCAGAATCCAGAGTTTTGGGAAGATTGGAGAAACTTAATTTTTTGCCCGAAAAAAAAAACGTAAGGGGTACCACTGTCGGTTTTTTTTCGGGCTGAATTTTTGAGTTTCGATATCTCAGCTCTGGGAGGGGCTAGAGCCTCCATTTTTGCACTCAGGTCTAAGTCTCATGGCCCTCTATCAGAATCCAGAGTTTTGGGAAGATTGGAGAAACTTAATTTTTCACCCGAAAAAAAAAACGTAAGGGGTACCACTGTCGTTTTTTTTTCGGGCCGAATTTTTGAGTTTCGATATCTCAGCTCTGGGAGGGGCTAGAGCCTCCATTTTTGCGCTCAGGTCTAAGTCTCATGGTCCTCTATCAGAATCCAGAGTTTTGGGAAGATTGGAGAAACTTAATTTTTTGCCCGAAAAAAAAAAACGTAAGGGGTACCACTGTCGTTTTTTTTTCGGGCTGAATTTTTGAGTTTCAATATCTCAGCTCTGGGAGGGGCTAGAGCCTCCATTTTTGCACTTAGGTCTAAGTTTCATGGCCCTCTATCAGAATCCAGAGTTTTGAGAAGATTGGAGAAACGTAATTTTTCGCCCGAAAAAAAAAAACGTAAGGGGTACCACTGTCGTTTTTTTTTTGGGCTGAATTTTTGAGTTTCGATATCTCAGCTCTGGGAGGGGCTAGAGCCTCCATTTTTGCACTCAGGTCTAAGTCTCATGGCCCTCAATCAGAATCCAGAGTTTTGAGAAGATTGGAGAAACTTAATTTTTCACCCGAACAAAAAAAAAACGTAAGGGGTACCACTGTCGTTTTTTTTTCGGGCCGAATTTTTGAGTTTCGATATCTCAGCTCTGGGAGGGGCTAGAGCCTCCATTTTTGCACTCAGGTCTAAGTCTCATGGCCCTCTATCAGAATCCAGAGTTTTGGGAAGATTGGAGAAACTTAATTTTTCACCCGAAAAAAAAAAAACGTAAGGGGTACCACTGTCGTTTTTTTTTCGGGCCGAATTTTTGAGTTTCGATATCTCAGCTCTGGGAGGGGCTAGAGCCTCCATTTTTGCACTCAGGTCTAAGTTTCATGGCCCTCTATCAGAATCCAGAGTTTTGAGAAGATTGGAGAAACGTAATTTTTCGCCCGAAAAAAAAAAACGTAAGGGGTACCACTGTCGTTTTTTTTTTGGGCTGAATTTTTGAGTTTCGATATCTCAGCTCTGGGAGGGGCTAGAGCCTCCATTTTTGCACTCAGGTCTAAGTCTCATGGCCCTCTATCAGAATCCAGAGTTTTGGGAAGATTGGAGAAACTTAATTTTTTGCCCGAAAAAAAAAACGTAAGGGGTACCACTGTCGTTTTTTTTTCGGGCTGAATTTTTGAGTTTCGATATCTCAGCTCTGGGAGGGGCTAGAGCCTCCATTTTTGCACTCAGGTCTAAGTCTCATGGCCCTCTATCAGAATCCAGAGTTTTGGGAAGATTGGAGAAACTTAATTTTTTGCCCGAAAAAAAAAAACGTAAGGGGTACCACTGTCGTTTTTTTTTCGGGCTGAATTTTTGAGTTTCGATATCTCAGCTCTGGGAGGGGCTAGAGCCTCCATTTTTGCACTCAGGTCTAAGTCTCATGGCCCTCTATCAGAATCCAGAGTTTTGGGAAGATTGGAGAAACTTAATTTTTTGCCCGAAAAAAAAAAACGTAAGGGGTACCACTGTCGTTTTTTTTTGGGGCTGAATTTTTGAGTTTCGATATCTCAGCTCTGGGAGGGGCTAGAGCCTCCATTTTACACTCAGGTCTAAGTCTCATGGCCCTCTATCAGAATCCAGAGTTTTGGGAAGATTGGAGAAACTTAATTTTTTGCCCGAAAAAAAAAACGTAAGGGGTACCACTGTCGTTTTTTTTTTGGGGCTGAATTTTTGAGTTTCGATATCTCAGCTCTGGGAGGGGCTAGAGCCTCCATTTTTGCACTCAGGTCTAAGTCTCATGGCCCTCTATCAGAATCCAGAGTTTTGGGAAGATTGGAGAAACTTAATTTTTTGCCCGAAAAAAAAAAACGTAAGGGGTACCACTGTCGTTTTTTTTTTTCGGGCTGAATTTTTGAGTTTCGATATCTCAGCTCTGGGAGGGGCTAGAGCCTCCATTTTTGCACTCAGGTCTAAGTCTCATGGCCCTCTATCAGAATCCAGAGTTTTGGGAAGATTGGAGAAACTTATTTTTTTGCCCGAAAAAAAAAAACGTAAGGGGTACCACTGTCGTTTTTTTTTCGGGCCGAATTTTTGAGTTTTGACATCTCAGCCCTGAGTGGGGCTAGAGCCTCCATTTTTGCACTCAGGTCTAAGTCTCATGGCCCTCTATCAGAATCCAGAGTTTTGGGAAGATTGGAGAAACTTAATTTTTCGCCCGAAAAAAAAAAACGTAAGGGGTACCACTGTCGTTTTTTTTTCTGGCCGAATTTTTGAGTTTCGATATCTCAGCCCTGAGTGGGGCTAGAGCCTCCATTTTTGCACTCAGGTCTAAGTCTCATGGCCCTCTATCAGAATCCAGAGTTTTGGGAAGATTGGAGAGACTTAATTTTTCGCCCGAAAAAAAAAACGTAAGGGGTACCACTGTTGTTTTCTTTTTCGGGCCGAATTTTTGAGTTTTGATATCTCAGCTCTGGGAGGGGCTAGAGCCTCCATTTTTGCACTCAGGTCTAAGTCTCATGGCCCTCTATCAGAATCCAGAGTTTTTGGAAGACTGGAGAAACTTAATTTTTCGCCCGAAAATAAAAAACGTAAGGGGTACCACTGTCGTTTTTTTTTCGGGCCGAATTTTTGAGTTTCGATATCTAAGCTCTGGGAGGGGCTAGAGCCTCCATTTTTGCACTCAGGTTTAAGTCTCATGGCCGTCTATCAAAATCCAGAGTTTTGAGAAGATTGGAGAAACTTAATTTTTCGCCCGAAAAAAAAAACGTAAGGGGTACCACTGTCGTTTTTTTTTTCTGGCCGAATTTTTTAAATTCGATATCTCAGCCCTGAGTGGGGCTAGAGCCTCCATTTTTGCACTCAGGTCTAAGTCTCATGGCCCTCTATCAGAATCCAGAGTTTTGGGAAGATTGGAGAAACTTAATTTTTCGCCCGAAAAAAAAAACGTAAGGGGTACCACTGTCGTTTTCTTTTTCGGGCCGAATTTTTGAGTTTTGATATCTCAGCTCTGGGAGGGGCTAGAGCCTCCATTTTTGCACTCAGGTCTAAGTCTCATGGCCCTCTATCAGAATCCAGAGTTTTGAGAAGATTGGAGAAACTTAATTTTTCGCCCGAAAAAAAAAAACGTAAGGGGTACCACTGTCGTTTTTTTTTCGGGCCGAATTTTTGAGTTTCGATATCTCAGCTCTGGGAGGGGCTAGAGCCTCCATTTTTGCACTCAGGTCTAAGTCTCATGGCCCTCTATCAGAATCCAGAGTTTTGGGAAGATTGGAGAAACTTAATTTTTCACCCGAAAAAAAAAACGTAAGGGGTACCACTGTCGTTTTTTTTTCGGGCCGAATTTTTGAGTTTCGATATCTCAGCTCTGGGAGGGGCTAGAGCCTCCATTTTTGCACTCAGGTCTAAGTTTCATGGCCCTCTATCAGAATCCAGAGTTTTGAGAAGATTGGAGAAACGTAATTTTTCGCCCGAAAAAAAAAAACGTAAGGGGTACCACTGTCGTTTTTTTTTTGGGCTGAATTTTTGAGTTTCGATATCTCAGCTCTGGGAGGGGCTAGAGCCTCCATTTTTGCACTCAGGTCTAAGTCTCATGGCCCTCTATCAGAATCCAGAGTTTTGGGAAGATTGGAGAAACTTAATTTTTTGCCCGAAAAAAAAAACGTAAGGGGTACCACTGTCGTTTTTTTTTCGGGCTGAATTTTTGAGTTTCGATATCTCAGCTCTGGGAGGGGCTAGAGCCTCCATTTTTGCACTCAGGTCTAAGTCTCATGGCCCTCTATCAGAATCCAGAGTTTTGGGAAGATTGGAGAAACTTAATTTTTTGCCCGAAAAAAAAAAACGTAAGGGGTACCACTGTCGTTTTTTTTTCGGGCTGAATTTTTGAGTTTCGATATCTCAGCTCTGGGAGGGGCTAGAGCCTCCATTTTTGCACTCAGGTCTGAGTCTCATGGCCCTCTATCAGAATCCAGAGTTTTGGGAAGATTGGAGGAACTTAATTTTTTGCCCGAAAAAAAAAACGTAAGGGGTACCACTGTCGTTTTTTTTTTTGGGCTGAATTTTTGAGTTTCGATATCTCAGCTCTGGGAGGGGCTAGAGCCTCCATTTTTGCACTCAGGTCTAAGTCTCATGGCCCTCTATCAGAATCCAGAGTTTTGGGAAGATTGGAGAAACTTAATTTTTTGCCCGAAAAAAAAAAACGTAAGGGGTACCACTGTCGTTTTTTTTTTGGGCTGAATTTTTGAGTTTCGATATCTCAGCTCTGGGAGGGGCTAGAGCCTCCATTTTTGCACTCAGGTCTAAGTCTCATGGCCCTCTATCAGAATCCAGAGTTTTGGGAAGATTGGAGAAACTTAATTTTTTGCCCGAAAAAAAAAAACGTAAGGGGTACCACTGTCGTTTTTTTTTCGGGCTGAATTTTTGAGTTTCGATATCTCAGCTCTGGGAGGGGCTAGAGCCTCCATTTTTGCACTCAGGTCTAAGTCTCATGGCCCTCTATCAGAATCCAGAGTTTTGGGAAGATTGGAGAAACTTAATTTTTCGCCCGAAAAAAAAAACGTAAGGGGTACCACTGTTGTTTTCTTTTTCGGGCCGAATTTTTGAGTTTTGATATCTCAGCTCTGGGAGGGGCTAGAGCCTCCATTTTTGCACTCAGGTCTAAGTCTCATGGCCCTCTATCAGAATCCAGAGTTTTTGGAAGACTGGAGAAACTTAATTTTTCGCCCGAAAATAAAAAACGTAAGGGGTACCACTGTCGTTTTTTTTTCGGGCCGAATTTTTGAGTTTCGATATCTAAGCTCTGGGAGGGGCTAGAGCCTCCATTTTTGCACTCAGGTTTAAGTCTCATGGCCGTCTATCAAAATCCAGAGTTTTGAGAAGATTGGAGAAACTTAATTTTTCGCCCGAAAAAAAAAACGTAAGGGGTACCACTGTCGTTTTTTTTTTCTGGCCGAATTTTTTAAATTCGATATCTCAGCCCTGAGTGGGGCTAGAGCCTCCATTTTTGCACTCAGGTCTAAGTCTCATGGCCCTCTATCAGAATCCAGAGTTTTGGGAAGATTGGAGAAACTTAATTTTTCGCCCGAAAAAAAAAACGTAAGGGGTACCACTGTCGTTTTCTTTTTCGGGCCGAATTTTTGAGTTTTGATATCTCAGCTCTGGGAGGGGCTAGAGCCTCCATTTTTGCACTCAGGTCTAAGTCTCATGGCCCTCTATCAGAATCCAGAGTTTTGAGAAGATTGGAGAAACTTAATTTTTCGCCCGAAAAAAAAAAACGTAAGGGGTACCACTGTCGTTTTTTTTTCGGGCCGAATTTTTGAGTTTCGATATCTCAGCTCTGGGAGGGGCTAGAGCCTCCATTTTTGCACTCAGGTCTAAGTCTCATGGCCCTCTATCAGAATCCAGAGTTTTGGGAAGATTGGAGAAACTTAATTTTTCACCCGAAAAAAAAAACGTAAGGGGTACCACTGTCGTTTTTTTTTCGGGCCGAATTTTTGAGTTTCGATATCTCAGCTCTGGGAGGGGCTAGAGCCTCCATTTTTGCACTCAGGTCTAAGTTTCATGGCCCTCTATCAGAATCCAGAGTTTTGAGAAGATTGGAGAAACGTAATTTTTCGCCCGAAAAAAAAAAACGTAAGGGGTACCACTGTCGTTTTTTTTTTGGGCTGAATTTTTGAGTTTCGATATCTCAGCTCTGGGAGGGGCTAGAGCCTCCATTTTTGCACTCAGGTCTAAGTCTCATGGCCCTCTATCAGAATCCAGAGTTTTGGGAAGATTGGAGAAACTTAATTTTTTGCCCGAAAAAAAAAACGTAAGGGGTACCACTGTCGTTTTTTTTTCGGGCTGAATTTTTGAGTTTCGATATCTCAGCTCTGGGAGGGGCTAGAGCCTCCATTTTTGCACTCAGGTCTAAGTCTCATGGCCCTCTATCAGAATCCAGAGTTTTGGGAAGATTGGAGAAACTTAATTTTTTGCCCGAAAAAAAAAAACGTAAGGGGTACCACTGTCGTTTTTTTTTCGGGCTGAATTTTTGAGTTTCGATATCTCAGCTCTGGGAGGGGCTAGAGCCTCCATTTTTGCACTCAGGTCTAAGTCTCATGGCCCTCTATCAGAATCCAGAGTTTTGGGAAGATTGGAGAAACTTAATTTTTTGCCCGAAAAAAAAAACGTAAGGGGTACCACTGTCGTTTTTTTTTTTGGGCTGAATTTTTGAGTTTCGATATCTCAGCTCTGGGAGGGGCTAGAGCCTCCATTTTTGCACTCAGGTCTAAGTCTCATGGCCCTCTATCAGAATCCAGAGTTTTGGGAAGATTGGAGAAACTTAATTTTTTGCCCGAAAAAAAAAAACGTAAGGGGTACCACTGTCGTTTTTTTTTTGGGCTGAATTTTTAAGTTTCGATATCTCAGCTCTGGGAGGGGCTAGAGCCTCCATTTTTGCACTCAGGTCTAAGTCTCATGGCCCTCTATCAGAATCCAGAGTTTTGGGAAGATTGGAGAAACTTAATTTTTCACCCGAAAAAAAAAACGTAAGGGGTACCACTGTCGTTTTTTTTTCGGGCCGAATTTTTGAGTTTCGATATCTCAGCTCTGGGAGGGGCTAGAGCCTCCATTTTTGCACTCAGGTCTAAGTTTCATGGCCCTCTATCAGAATCCAGAGTTTTGAGAAGATTGGAGAAACGTAATTTTTCGCCCGAAAAAAAAAAACGTAAGGGGTACCACTGTCGTTTTTTTTTTGGGCTGAATTTTTGAGTTTCGATATCTCAGCTCTGGGAGGGGCTAGAGCCTCCATTTTTGCACTCAGGTCTAAGTCTCATGGCCCTCTATCAGAATCCAGAGTTTTGGGAAGATTGGAGAAACTTAATTTTTTGCCCGAAAAAAAAAACGTAAGGGGTACCACTGTCGTTTTTTTTTCGGGCTGAATTTTTGAGTTTCGATATCTCAGCTCTGGGAGGGGCTAGAGCCTCCATTTTTGCACTCAGGTCTAAGTCTCATGGCCCTCTATCAGAATCCAGAGTTTTGGGAAGATTGGAGAAACTTAATTTTTTGCCCGAAAAAAAAAAACGTAAGGGGTACCACTGTCGTTTTTTTTTCGGGCTGAATTTTTGAGTTTCGATATCTCAGCTCTGGGAGGGGCTAGAGCCTCCATTTTTGCACTCAGGTCTGAGTCTCATGGCCCTCTATCAGAATCCAGAGTTTTGGGAAGATTGGAGGAACTTAATTTTTTGCCCGAAAAAAAAAACGTAAGGGGTACCACTGTCGTTTTTTTTTTTGGGCTGAATTTTTGAGTTTCGATATCTCAGCTCTGGGAGGGGCTAGAGCCTCCATTTTTGCACTCAGGTCTAAGTCTCATGGCCCTCTATCAGAATCCAGAGTTTTGGGAAGATTGGAGAAACTTAATTTTTTGCCCGAAAAAAAAAAACGTAAGGGGTACCACTGTCGTTTTTTTTTTGGGCTGAATTTTTGAGTTTCGATATCTCAGCTCTGGGAGGGGCTAGAGCCTCCATTTTTGCACTCAGGTCTAAGTCTCATGGCCCTCTATCAGAATCCAGAGTTTTGGGAAGATTGGAGAAACTTAATTTTTTGCCCGAAAAAAAAAAACGTAAGGGGTACCACTGTCGTTTTTTTTTCGGGCTGAATTTTTGAGTTTCGATATCTCAGCTCTGGGAGGGGCTAGAGCCTCCATTTTTGCACTCAGGTCTAAGTCTCATGGCCCTCTATCAGAATCCAGAGTTTTGGGAAGATTGGAGAAACTTAATTTTTCGCCCGAAAAAAAAAACGTAAGGGGTACCACTGTTGTTTTCTTTTTCGGGCCGAATTTTTGAGTTTTGATATCTCAGCTCTGGGAGGGGCTAGAGCCTCCATTTTTGCACTCAGGTCTAAGTCTCATGGCCCTCTATCAGAATCCAGAGTTTTTGGAAGACTGGAGAAACTTAATTTTTCGCCCGAAAATAAAAAACGTAAGGGGTACCACTGTCGTTTTTTTTTCGGGCCGAATTTTTGAGTTTCGATATCTAAGCTCTGGGAGGGGCTAGAGCCTCCATTTTTGCACTCAGGTTTAAGTCTCATGGCCGTCTATCAAAATCCAGAGTTTTGAGAAGATTGGAGAAACTTAATTTTTCGCCCGAAAAAAAAAACGTAAGGGGTACCACTGTCGTTTTTTTTTTCTGGCCGAATTTTTTAAATTCGATATCTCAGCCCTGAGTGGGGCTAGAGCCTCCATTTTTGCACTCAGGTCTAAGTCTCATGGCCCTCTATCAGAATCCAGAGTTTTGGGAAGATTGGAGAAACTTAATTTTTCGCCCGAAAAAAAAAACGTAAGGGGTACCACTGTCGTTTTCTTTTTCGGGCCGAATTTTTGAGTTTTGATATCTCAGCTCTGGGAGGGGCTAGAGCCTCCATTTTTGCACTCAGGTCTAAGTCTCATGGCCCTCTATCAGAATCCAGAGTTTTGAGAAGATTGGAGAAACTTAATTTTTCGCCCGAAAAAAAAAAACGTAAGGGGTACCACTGTCGTTTTTTTTTCGGGCCGAATTTTTGAGTTTCGATATCTCAGCTCTGGGAGGGGCTAGAGCCTCCATTTTTGCACTCAGGTCTAAGTCTCATGGCCCTCTATCAGAATCCAGAGTTTTGGGAAGATTGGAGAAACTTAATTTTTCACCCGAAAAAAAAAACGTAAGGGGTACCACTGTCGTTTTTTTTTCGGGCCGAATTTTTGAGTTTCGATATCTCAGCTCTGGGAGGGGCTAGAGCCTCCATTTTTGCACTCAGGTCTAAGTTTCATGGCCCTCTATCAGAATCCAGAGTTTTGAGAAGATTGGAGAAACGTAATTTTTCGCCCGAAAAAAAAAAACGTAAGGGGTACCACTGTCGTTTTTTTTTTGGGCTGAATTTTTGAGTTTCGATATCTCAGCTCTGGGAGGGGCTAGAGCCTCCATTTTTGCACTCAGGTCTAAGTCTCATGGCCCTCTATCAGAATCCAGAGTTTTGGGAAGATTGGAGAAACTTAATTTTTTGCCCGAAAAAAAAAACGTAAGGGGTACCACTGTCGTTTTTTTTTCGGGCTGAATTTTTGAGTTTCGATATCTCAGCTCTGGGAGGGGCTAGAGCCTCCATTTTTGCACTCAGGTCTAAGTCTCATGGCCCTCTATCAGAATCCAGAGTTTTGGGAAGATTGGAGAAACTTAATTTTTTGCCCGAAAAAAAAAAACGTAAGGGGTACCACTGTCGTTTTTTTTTCGGGCTGAATTTTTGAGTTTCGATATCTCAGCTCTGGGAGGGGCTAGAGCCTCCATTTTTGCACTCAGGTCTAAGTCTCATGGCCCTCTATCAGAATCCAGAGTTTTGGGAAGATTGGAGAAACTTAATTTTTTGCCCGAAAAAAAAAACGTAAGGGGTACCACTGTCGTTTTTTTTTTTGGGCTGAATTTTTGAGTTTCGATATCTCAGCTCTGGGAGGGGCTAGAGCCTCCATTTTTGCACTCAGGTCTAAGTCTCATGGCCCTCTATCAGAATCCAGAGTTTTGGGAAGATTGGAGAAACTTAATTTTTTGCCCGAAAAAAAAAAAACGTAAGGGGTACCACTGTCGTTTTTTTTTTGGGCTGAATTTTTAAGTTTCGATATCTCAGCTCTGGGAGGGGCTAGAGCCTCCATTTTTGCACTCAGGTCTAAGTCTCATGGCCCTCTATCAGAATCCAGAGTTTTGGGAAGATTGGAGAAACTTAATTTTTTGCCCGAAAAAAAAAAACGTAAGGGGTACCACTGTCGTTTTTTTTTCGGGCTGAATTTTTGAGTTTCGATATCTCAGCTCTGGGAGGGGCTAGAGCCTCCATTTTTGCACTCAGGTCTAAGTCTCATGGCCCTCTATCAGAATCCAGAGTTTTGGGAAGATTGGAGAAACTTAATTTTTTGCCCGAAAAAAAAAAAACGTAAGGGGTACCACTGTCGTTTTTTTTCGGGCTGAATATTTGAGTTTCGATATCTCAGCTCTGGGAGGGGCTAGAGCCTCCATTTTTGCACTCAGGTCTAAGTCTCATGGCCCTCTATCAGAATCCAGAGTTTTGGGAAGATTGGAGAAACTTATTTTTTTGCCCGAAAAAAAAAACGTAAGGGGTACCACTGTCGTTTTTTTTTTTCGGGCCGAATTTTTGAGTTTCGATATCTCAGCTCTGGGAGGGGCTAGAGCCTCCATTTTTGCACTCAGGTCTAAGTCTCATGGCCCTCTATCAGAATCCAGAGTTTTGAGAAGATTGGAGAAACTTAATTTTTCACCCGAAAAAAAAAAACGTAAGGGGTACCACTGTCGTTTCTTTTTCGGGCCGAATTTTTGAGTTTTGATATCTCAGCTCTGGGAGGGGCTAGAGCCTCCATTTTTGCACTCAGGTCTAAGTCTCATGGCCCTCTATCAGAATCCAGAGTTTTGGGAAGATTGGAGAAACTTAATTTTTTGCCCGAAAAAAAAAACGTAAGGGGTACCACTGTCGTTTTTTTTTCGGGCTGAATTTTTGAGTTTCGATATCTCAGCTCTGGGAGGGGCTAGAGCCTCCATTTTTGCACTCAGGTCTAAGTCTCATGGCCCTCTATCAGAATCCAGAGTTTTGGGAAGATTGGAGAAACTTAATTTTTTGCCCGAAAAAAAAAAAAGTAAGGGGTACCACTGTCGTTTTTTTTTCGGGCTGAATTTTTGAGTTTCGATATCTCAGCTCTGGGAGGGGCTAGAGCCTCCATTTTTGCACTCAGGTCTAAGTCTCATGGCCCTCTATCAGAATCCAGAGTTTTGGGAAGATTGGAGAAACTTAATTTTTTGCCCGAAAAAAAAAACGTAAGGGGTACCACTGTCGTTTTTTTTTTTGGGCTGAATTTTTGAGTTTCGATATCTCAGCTCTGGGAGGGGCTAGAGCCTCCATTTTTGCACTCAGGTCTAAGTCTCATGGCCCTCTATCAGAATCCAGAGTTTTGGGAAGATTGGAGAAACTTAATTTTTTGCCCGAAAAAAAAAAAACGTAAGGGGTACCACTGTCGTTTTTTTTTTGGGCTGAATTTTTGAGTTTCGATATCTCAGCTCTGGGAGGGGCTAGAGCCTCCATTTTTGCACTCAGGTCTAAGTCTCATGGCCCTCTATCAGAATCCAGAGTTTTGGGAAGATTGGAGAAACTTAATTTTTTGCCCGAAAAAAAAAAACGTAAGGGGTACCACTGTCGTTTTTTTTTCGGGCTGAATTTTTGAGTTTCGATATCTCAGCTCTGGGAGGGGCTAGAGCCTCCATTTTTGCACTCAGGTCTAAGTCTCATGGCCCTCTATAAGAATCCAGAGTTTTGGGAAGATTGGAGAAACTTAATTTTTCGCCCGAAAAAAAAAACGTAAGGGGTACCACTGTTGTTTTCTTTTTCGGGCCGAATTTTTGAGTTTTGATATCTCAGCTCTGGGAGGGGCTAGAGCCTCCATTTTTGCACTCAGGTCTAAGTCTCATGGCCCTCTATCAGAATCCAGAGTTTTTGGAAGACTGGAGAAACTTAATTTTTCGCCCGAAAATAAAAAACGTAAGGGGTACCACTGTCGTTTTTTTTTCGGGCCGAATTTTTGAGTTTCGATATCTAAGCTCTGGGAGGGGCTAGAGCCTCCATTTTTGCACTCAGGTTTAAGTCTCATGGCCGTCTATCAAAATCCAGAGTTTTGAGAAGATTGGAGAAACTTAATTTTTCGCCCGAAAAAAAAAACGTAAGGGGTACCACTGTCGTTTTTTTTTTCTGGCCGAATTTTTTAAATTCGATATCTCAGCCCTGAGTGGGGCTAGAGCCTCCATTTTTGCACTCAGGTCTAAGTCTCATGGCCCTCTATCAGAATCCAGAGTTTTGGGAAGATTGGAGAAACTTAATTTTTCGCCCGAAAAAAAAAACGTAAGGGGTACCACTGTCGTTTTCTTTTTCGGGCCGAATTTTTGAGTTTTGATATCTCAGCTCTGGGAGGGGCTAGAGCCTCCATTTTTGCACTCAGGTCTAAGTCTCATGGCCCTCTATCAGAATCCAGAGTTTTGAGAAGATTGGAGAAACTTAATTTTTCGCCCGAAAAAAAAAAACGTAAGGGGTACCACTGTCGTTTTTTTTTCGGGCCGAATTTTTGAGTTTCGATATCTCAGCTCTGGGAGGGGCTAGAGCCTCCATTTTTGCACTCAGGTCTAAGTCTCATGGCCCTCTATCAGAATCCAGAGTTTTGGGAAGATTGGAGAAACTTAATTTTTCACCCGAAAAAAAAAACGTAAGGGGTACCACTGTCGTTTTTTTTTCGGGCCGAATTTTTGAGTTTCGATATCTCAGCTCTGGGAGGGGCTAGAGCCTCCATTTTTGCACTCAGGTCTAAGTTTCATGGCCCTCTATCAGAATCCAGAGTTTTGAGAAGATTGGAGAAACGTAATTTTTCGCCCGAAAAAAAAAAACGTAAGGGGTACCACTGTCGTTTTTTTTTTGGGCTGAATTTTTGAGTTTCGATATCTCAGCTCTGGGAGAGGCTAGAGCCTCCATTTTTGCACTCAGGTCTAAGTCTCATGGCCCTCTATCAGAATCCAGAGTTTTGAGAAAATTGGAGAAACTTAATTTTTCGCCCGAAAAAAAAAAAGTAAGGGGTACCACTGTCGTTTTTTTTTTCTGGCCGAATTTTTGAGTTTCGACATCTCAGCTCTGGGAGGGGCTAGAGCCTCCATTTTTGCACTCAGGTCTAAGTCTCATGGCCCTCTATCAGAATCCAGAGTTTTGAGAAGATTGGAGAAACTTAATTTTTCACCCGAAAAAAAAAAACGTAAGGGGTACCACTGTCGTTTTTTTTTCGGGCCGAATTTTTAAGTTTCGATCTGGGAGGGGCTAAGCTCTTTCTAAGCTCTGGGAGGGGCTAGAGCCTCCATTTTTGCACTCAGGTTTAAGTCTCATGGCCCTCTATCAAAATCCAGAGTTTTGAGAAGATTGGAGAAACTTAATTTTTCGCCCGAAAAAAAAAAACGTAAGGGGTACCACTGTCGTTTTTTTTTCTGGCCGAATTTTTGAGTTTCGACATCTCAGCTCTGGGAGGGGCTAGAGCCTCCATTTTTGCACTCAGGCCTAAGTCTCATGGCCTCTATCAGAATCCAGAGTTTTGAGAAGATTGGAAAAACGTAATTTTTAGCCCGAAAAAAAAAAAACGTAAGGGGTACCACTGTCGTTTTTTTTTTCGGGCCGAATTTTTGAGTTTCGATGTCTAAGCTCTGGGAGGGGCTAGAGCCTCCATTTTTGCACTCAGGTTTAAGTCTCATGGCCCTCTATCAAAATCCAGAGTTTTGAGAAGATTGGAGAAACTTAATTTTTCGCCCGAAAAAAAAAAACGTAAGGGGTACCACTGTCGTTTTTTTTTCTGGCCGAATTTTTGAGTTTCGATATCTCAGCCCTGAGTGGGGCTAGAGCCTCCATTTTTGCACTCAGGTCTAAGTCTCATGGCCCTCTATCAGAATTCAGAGTTTTGGGAAGATTGGAGAAACTTAATTTTTCGCCCGAAAAAAAAAACGTAAGGGGTACCACTGTCGTTTTTTTTCAGGCCGAATTTTTAAATTTCGATATCTCAGCTCTGGGAGGGGCTAGAGCCTCCATTTTTGCACTCAGGTCTAAGTCTCATGGCCCTCTATCAGAATCCAGAGTTTTGAGAAGATTGGAGAAACTTAATTTTTCGCCCGAAAAAAAAAAACGTAAGGGGTACCACTGTCGTTTTTTTTTCGGGCCGAATTTTTGAGTTTCGATATCTAAGCTCTGGGAGGGGCTAGAGCCTCCATTTTTGCACTCAGGTCTAAGTCTCATGGCCCTCTATCAGAATCCAAAGTTTTGGGAAGATTGGAGAAACTTAATTTTTCGCCCGCAAAAAAAAACGTAAGGGGTACCACTGTCGGTTTTTTTTCGGGCCGAATTTTTGAGTTTCGATATCTAAGCTCTGGGAGGGGCTAGAGCCTCCATTTTTGCACTCAGGTTTAAGTCTCATGGCCCTCTATCAAAATCCAGAGTTTTGAGAAGATTGGAGAAACTTAATTTTTCGCCCGGAAAAAAAACGTAAGGGGTACCACTGTCGTTTTTTTTTTCTGGCCGAATTTTTGAGTTTCGATATCTCAGCCCTGAGTGGGGTTAAAGCCTCCATTTTTGCACTCAGGTCTAAGTCTCATAGCCCTCTATCAGAATCCAGAGTTTTGAGAAGATTGGAGAAACTTAATTTTTCGCCCGAAAAAAAAAACGTAAGGGGTACCACTGTCGTTTTTTTTCGGGCCGAATTTTTGAGTTTCGATATCTAAGCTCTGGGACGGGCTAGAGCCTCCATTTTTGCACTCAGGTTTAAGTCTCATGGCCCTCTATCAAAATCCAGAGTTTTGGGAAGATTGGAGAAACTTAATTTTTCGCCCGCAAAAAAAACGTAAGGGGTACCACTGTCGTTTTTTTTTCGGGCCGAATTTTTGAGTTTCGATATCTAAGCTCTAGGAGGGGCTAGAGCCTCCATTTTTGCACTCAGGTCTAAGTCTCATGGCCCTCTATCAGAATCCAGAGTTTTGGGAAGATTGGAGAAACTTAATTTTTCGCCCGCAAAAAAAAACGTAAGGGGTACCACTGTCGTTTTTTTTTTCGGGCCAAATTTTTGAGTTTCGATATCTAAGCTCTGGGAGGGGCTAGAGCCTCCATTTTTGCACTCAGGTTTAAGTCTCATGGCCCTCTATCAAAATCCAGAGTTTTGAGAAGATTGGAGAAACTTAATTTTTCGCCCGAAAAAAAAAACGTAAGGGGTACCACTGTCGTTTTTTTTTTCTGGCCGAATTTTTGAGTTTCGATATCTCAGCCCTGAGTGGGGTTAGAGCCTCCATTTTTGCACTCAGGTCTAAGTCTCATAGCCCTCTATCAGAATCCAGAGTTTTGAGAAGATTGGAGAAACTTAATTTTTCGCCCGAAAAAAAAAACGTAAGGGGTACCACTGTCGTTTTTTTTCGGGCCGAATTTTTGAGTTTCGATATCTAAGCTCTGGGACGGGCTAGAGCCTCCATTTTTGCACTCAGGTTTAAGTCTCATGGCCCTCTATCAAAATCCAGAGTTTTGGGAAGATTGGAGAAACTTAATTTTTCGCCCGCAAAAAAAACGTAAGGGGTACCACTGTCGTTTTTTTTTCGGGCCGAATTTTTGAGTTTCGATATCTAAGCTCTAGGAGGGGCTAGAGCCTCCATTTTTGCACTCAGGTCTAAGTCTCATGGCCCTCTATCAGAATCCAGAGTTTTGGGAAGATTGGAGAAACTTAATTTTTCGCCCGCAAAAAAAAACGTAAGGGGTACCACTGTCGTTTTTTTTTTCGGGCCAAATTTTTGAGTTTCGATATCTAAGCTCTGGGAGGGGCTAGAGCCTCCATTTTTGCACTCAGGTTTAAGTCTCATGGCCCTCTATCAAAATCCAGAGTTTTGAGAAGATTGGAGAAACTTAATTTTTCGCCCGAAAAAAAAAACGTAAGGGGTACCACTGTCGTTTTTTTTTTCTGGCCGAATTTTTGAGTTTCGATATCTCAGCCCTGAGTGGGGTTAGAGCCTCCATTTTTGCACTCAGGTCTAAGTCTCATGGCCCTCTATCAGAATCCAGAGTTTTGAGAAGATTGGAGAAACTTAATTTTTCGCCCGAAAAAAACAAAAACGTAAGGGGTACCACTGTCGTTTTTTTTTCGGGCCGAATTTTTGAGTTTCGATATCTCAGCTCTGGGAGGGGCTAGAGCCTCAATTTTTGCACTCAGGTCTAAGTCTCATGGCCCTCTATCAGAATCCAGAGTTTTGGGAAGATTGGAGAAACTTAATTTTTCGCCCGAAAAAAAAAACGTAAGGGGTACCACTGTCGTTTTTTTTTCGGGCCGAATTTTTGAGTTTCGATATCTAAGCTCTGGGAGGGGCTAGAGCCTCCATTTTTGCACTCAGGTTTAAGTCTCATGGCCCTCTATCAAAATCCAGAGTTTTGAGAAGATTGGAGAAACTTAATTTTTCGCCCGAAAAAAAAAAACGTAAGGGGTACCACTGTCGTTTTTTTTTCGGGCCGAATTTTTGAGTTTTGATATCTCAGCTCTGGGACGGGCTAGAGCCTCCATTTTTGCACTCAGGTCTAAGTCTCATGGCCCTCTATCAGAATCCAGAGTTTTGAGAAGATTGGAGAAACTTAATTTTTCGCCCGAAAAAAAAAACGTAAGGGGTACCACTGTCGTTTTTTTTTTCTGGCCGAATTTTTTAGTTTCGATATCTCAGCCCTGAGTGGGGCTAGAGCCTCCATTTTTGCACTCAGGTCTAAGTCTCATGGCCCTCTATCAGAATCCAGAGTTTTGGGAAGATTGGAGAAACTTAATTTTTCGCCCGCAAAAAAAAACGTAAGGGGTACCACTGTCGGTTTTTTTTCGGGCCGAATTTTTGAGTTTCGATATCTAAGCTCTGGGAGGGGCTAGAGCCTCCATTTTTGCACTCAGGTTTAAGTCTCATGGCCCTCTATCAAAATCCAGAGTTTTGAGAAGATTGGAGAAACTTAATTTTTCGCCCGAAAAAAAAACGTAAGGGGTACCACTGTCGTTTTTTTTTTCTGGCCGAATTTTTGAGTTTCGATATCTCAGCCCTGAGTGGGGTTAAAGCCTCCATTTTTGCACTCAGGTCTAAGTCTCATAGCCCTCTATCAGAATCCAGAGTTTTGAGAAGATTGGAGAAACTTAATTTTTCGCCCGAAAAAAAAAACGTAAGGGGTACCACTGTCGTTTTTTTTTCGGGCCGAATTTTTGAGTTTCGATATCTAAGCTCTGGGACGGGCTAGAGCCTCCATTTTTGCACTCAGGTTTAAGTCTCATGGCCCTCTATCAAAATCCAGAGTTTTGGGAAGATTGGAGAAACTTAATTTTTCGCCCGCAAAAAAAACGTAAGGGGTACCACTGTCGTTTTTTTTTCGGGCCGAATTTTTGAGTTTCGATATCTAAGCTCTAGGAGGGGCTAGAGCCTCCATTTTTGCACTCAGGTCTAAGTCTCATGGCCCTCTATCAGAATCCAGAGTTTTGGGAAGATTGGAGAAACTTAATTTTTCGCCCGCAAAAAAAAACGTAAGGGGTACCACTGTCGTTTTTTTTTTCGGGCCAAATTTTTGAGTTTCGATATCTAAGCTCTGGGAGGGGCTAGAGCCTCCATTTTTGCACTCAGGTTTAAGTCTCATGGCCCTCTATCAAAATCCAGAGTTTTGAGAAGATTGGAGAAACTTAATTTTTTGCCCGAAAAAAAAAACGTAAGGGGTACCACTGTCGTTTTTTTTTTCTGGCCGAATTTTTGAGTTTCGATATCTCAGCCCTGAGTGGGGTTAGAGCCTCCATTTTTGCACTCAGGTCTAAGTCTCATGGCCCTCTATCAGAATCCAGAGTTTTGAGAAGATTGGAGAAACTTAATTTTTCGCCCGAAAAAAAAAAAACGTAAGGGGTACCACTGTCGTTTTTTTTTCGGGCCGAATTTTTGAGTTTCGATATCTCAGCTCTGGGAGGGGCTAGAGCCTCAATTTTTGCACTCAGGTCTAAGTCTCATGGCCCTCTATCAGAATCCAGAGTTTTGGGAAGATTGGAGAAACTTAATTTTTCGCCCGAAAAAAAAAACGTAAGGGGTACCACTGTCGTTTTTTTTCCGGGCCGAATTTTTGAGTTTCGATATCTAAGCTCTGGGAGGGGCTAGAGCCTCCATTTTTGCACTCAGGTTTAAGTCTCATGGCCCTCTATCAAAATCCAGAGTTTTGAGAAGATTGGAGAAACTTAATTTTTCGCCCGAAAAAAAAAACGTAAGGGGTACCACTGTCGTTTTTTTTTTTCGGGCCGAATTTTTGAGTTTCGATATCTCAGCCCTGAGTGGGGTTAAAGCCTCCATTTTTGCACTCAGGTCTAAGTCTCATAGCCCTCTATCAGAATCCAGAGTTTTGAGAAGATTGGAGAAACTTAATTTTTCGCCCGAAAAAAAAAACGTAAGGGGTACCACTGTCGTTTTTTTTTCGGGCCGAATTTTTGAGTTTCGATATCTAAGCTCTGGGACGGGCTAGAGCCTCCATTTTTGCACTCAGGTTTAAGTCTCATGGCCCTCTATCAAAATCCAGAGTTTTGGGAAGATTGGAGAAACTTAATTTTTCGCCCGCAAAAAAAACGTAAGGGGTACCACTGTCGTTTTTTTTTCGGGCCGAATTTTTGAGTTTCGATATCTAAGCTCTAGGAGGGGCTAGAGCCTCCATTTTTGCACTCAGGTCTAAGTCTCATGGCCCTCTATCAGAATCCAGAGTTTTGGGAAGATTGGAGAAACTTAATTTTTCGCCCGCAAAAAAAAACGTAAGGGGTACCACTGTCGTTTTTTTTTTCGGGCCAAATTTTTGAGTTTCGATATCTAAGCTCTGGGAGGGGCTAGAGCCTCCATTTTTGCACTCAGGTTTAAGTCTCATGGCCCTCTATCAAAATCCAGAGTTTTGAGAAGATTGGAGAAACTTAATTTTTTGCCCGAAAAAAAAAACGTAAGGGGTACCACTGTCGTTTTTTTTTTCTGGCCGAATTTTTGAGTTTCGATATCTCAGCCCTGAGTGGGGTTAGAGCCTCCATTTTTGCACTCAGGTCTAAGTCTCATGGCCCTCTATCAGAATCCAGAGTTTTGAGAAGATTGGAGAAACTTAATTTTTCGCCCGAAAAAAAAAAAACGTAAGGGGTACCACTGTCGTTTTTTTTTCGGGCCGAATTTTTGAGTTTCGATATCTCAGCTCTGGGAGGGGCTAGAGCCTCAATTTTTGCACTCAGGTCTAAGTCTCATGGCCCTCTATCAGAATCCAGAGTTTTGGGAAGATTGGAGAAACTTAATTTTTCGCCCGAAAAAAAAAACGTAAGGGGTACCACTGTCGTTTTTTTTCCGGGCCGAATTTTTGAGTTTCGATATCTAAGCTCTGGGAGGGGCTAGAGCCTCCATTTTTGCACTCAGGTTTAAGTCTCATGGCCCTCTATCAAAATCCAGAGTTTTGAGAAGATTGGAGAAACTTAATTTTTCGCCCGAAAAAAAAAAACGTAAGGGGTACCACTGTCGTTTTTTTTTTCGGGCCGAATTTTTGAGTTTTGATATCTCAGCTCTGGGACGGGCTAGAGCCTCCATTTTTGCACTCAGGTCTAAGTCTCATGGCCCGCTATCAGAATCCAGAGTTTTGAGAAGATTGGAGAAACTTAATTTTTCGCCCGAAAAAAAAAACGTAAGGGGTACCACTGTCGTTTTTTTTTTCTGGCCGAATTTTTGAGTTTCGATATCTCAGCCCTGAGTGGGGCTAGAGCCTCCATTTTTGCACTCAGGTCTAAGTCTCATGGCCCTCTATCAGAATCCAGAGTTTTGAGAAGATTGGAGAAACTTAATTTTTCGCCCGAAAAAAAAAACGTAAGGGGTACCACTGTCGTTTTTTTTTCGGGCCGAATTTTTGAGTTTCGATATCTCAGCTCTGGGAGAGGCTAGATTCTCCATTTTTGCATTCAGGTCTAAGTCTCATGGCCCTCTATCAGAATCCAGAGTTTTGAGAAGATTGGAGAAACTTAATTTTTCGCCCGAAAAAAAAAACGTAAGGGGTACCACTGTCGTTTTTTTTTTTCTGGCCGAATTTTTGAGTTTCGATATCTCAGCCCTGAGTGGGGCTAGAGCCTCCATTTTTGCACTCAGGTCAAAGTCTCATGGCCCTCTATCAGAATCCAGAGTTTTGGGAAGATTGGAGAAACTTAATTTTTCGTGCGAAAAAAAACAAAACGTAAGGGGTACCACTGTCGTTTTTTTTTTCTGGCCGAATTTTTGAGTTTCGACGTCTCTGCTCTGGAAGGGGCTAGAGCCTCCATTTTTGCACTCAGGTCTAAGTCTCATGGCCCTCTATCAGAATCCAGAGTTTTGAGAAGATTGGAGAAACTTATTTTTTCGCCCGAAAAAAAAAAACGTAAGGGGTACCACTGTCGTTTTTTTTTTTTCGGGCCGAATTTTTGAGTTTCGATATCTCAGCTCTGGGAGGGGCTAGAGCCTCCATTTTTGCACTCAGGTCTAAGTCTCATGGCCCTCTATCAGAATCCAGAGTTTTGAGAAGATTGGAGAAACTTAATTTTTCGCCCGAAAAAAAAAAACGTAAGGGGTACCACTGTCGTTTTTTTTTTTTCGGGCCGAATTTTTGAGTTTCGATATCTCAGCTCTGGGAGAGGCTAGATTCTCCATTTTTGCACTCAGGTCTAAGTCTCATGGCCCTCTATCAGAATCCAGAGTTTTGAGAAAATTGGAGAAACTTAATTTTTCGCCCGAAAAAAAAAACGTAAAGGGGTACCACTGTCGTTTTTTTTTTTTCGGGACGAAATTTTGAGTTTCGATATCTCAGCTCTGGGAGGGGCTAGAGCCTCCATTTTTGCACTCAGGTTTAAGTCTCATGGCCCTCTATCAAAATCCAGAGTTTTGAGAAGATTGGAGAAACTTAATTTTTCGCCCGAAAAAAAAAAAACGTAAGGGGTACCACTGTCGGTTTTTTTTCGGGCCGAATTTTTGAGTTTCGATATCTAAGCTCTGGGAGGGGCTAGAGCCTCCATTTTTGCACTCAGGTTTAAGTCTCATGGCCCTCTATCAAAATCCAGAGTTTTGAGAAGATTGGAGAAACTTAATTTTTTGCCCGAAAAAAAAAACGTAAGGGGTACCACTGTCGTTTTTTTTTTCTGGCCGAATTTTTGAGTTTCGATATCTCAGCCCTGAGTGGGGTTAGAGCCTCCATTTTTGCACTCAGGTCTAAGTCTCATGGCCCTCTATCAGAATCCAGAGTTTTGAGAAGATTGGAGAAACTTAATTTTTCGCCCGGAAAAAAAAAAACGTAAGGGGTACCACTGTCGTTTTTTTTTCGGGCCGAATTTTTGAGTTTCGATATCTCAGCTCTGGGAGGGGCTAGAGCCTCAATTTTTGCACTCAGGTCTAAGTCTCATGGCCCTCTATCAGAATCCAGAGTTTTGGGAAGATTGGAGAAACTTAATTTTTCGCCCGAAAAAAAAAACGTAAGGGGTACCACTGTCGTTTTTTTTCCGGGCCGAATTTTTGAGTTTCGATATCTAAGCTCTGGGAGGGGCTAGAGCCTCCATTTTTGCACTCAGGTTTAAGTCTCATGGCCCTCTATCAAAATCCAGAGTTTTGAGAAGATTGGAGAAACTTAATTTTTCGCCCGAAAAAAAAAAACGTAAGGGGTACCACTGTCGTTTTTTTTCGGGCTGAATTTTTGAGTTTCGATATCTAAGCTCTGGGAGGGGCTAGAGCCTCCATTTTTGCACTCAGGTTTAAGTCTCATGGCCCTCTATCAAAATCCAGAGTTTTGAGAAGATTGGAGAAACTTAATTTTTTGCCCGAAAAAAAAAACGTAAGGGGTACCACTGTCGTTTTTTTTTTCTGGCCGAATTTTTGAGTTTCGATATCTCAGCCCTGAGTGGGGTTAGAGCCTCCATTTTTGCACTCAGGTCTAAGTCTCATGGCCCTCTATCAGAATCCAGAGTTTTGAGAAGATTGGAGAAACTTAATTTTTCGCCCGAAAAAAAAAAAAACGTAAGGGGTACCACTGTCGTTTTTTTTTCGGGCCGAATTTTTGAGTTTCGATATCTCAGCTCTGGGAGGGGCTAGAGCCTCAATTTTTGCACTCAGGTCTAAGTCTCATGGCCCTCTATCAGAATCCAGAGTTTTGGGAAGATTGGAGAAACTTAATTTTTCGCCCGAAAAAAAAAACGTAAGGGGTACCACTGTCGTTTTTTTTCCGGGCCGAATTTTTGAGTTTCGATATCTAAGCTCTGGGAGGGGCTAGAGCCTCCATTTTTGCACTCAGGTTTAAGTCTCATGGCCCTCTATCAAAATCCAGAGTTTTGAGAAGATTGGAGAAACTTAATTTTTCGCCCGAAAAAAAAAAACGTAAGGGGTACCACTGTCGTTTTTTTTTTTCGGGCCGAATTTTTGAGTTTTGATATCTCAGCTCTGGGACGGGCTAGAGCCTCCATTTTTGCACTCAGGTCTAAGTCTCATGGCCCGCTATCAGAATCCAGAGTTTTGAGAAGATTGGAGAAACTTAATTTTTCGCCCGAAAAAAAAAACGTAAGGGGTACCACTGTCGTTTTTTTTTTCTGGCCGAATTTTTGAGTTTCGATATCTCAGCCCTGAGTGGGGCTAGAGCCTCCATTTTTGCACTCAGGTCTAAGTCTCATGGCCCTCTATCAGAATCCAGAGTTTTGAGAAGATTGGAGAAACTTAATTTTTCGCCCGAAAAAAAAAAACGTAAGGGGTACCACTGTCGTTTTTTTTTCGGGCCGAATTTTTGAGTTTCGATATCTCAGCTCTGGGAGAGGCTAGATTCTCCATTTTTGCATTCAGGTCTAAGTCTCATGGCCCTCTATCAGAATCCAGAGTTTTGAGAAGATTGGAGAAACTTAATTTTTCGCCCGAAAAAAAAAACGTAAGGGGTACCACTGTCGTTTTTTTTTTTCTGGCCGAATTTTTGAGTTTCGATATCTCAGCCCTGAGTGGGGCTAGAGCCTCCATTTTTGCACTCAGGTCAAAGTCTCATGGCCCTCTATCAGAATCCAGAGTTTTGGGAAGATTGGAGAAACTTAATTTTTCGTGCGAAAAAAAACAAAACGTAAGGGGTACCACTGTCGTTTTTTTTTTCTGGCCGAATTTTTGAGTTTCGACGTCTCTGCTCTGGAAGGGGCTAGAGCCTCCATTTTTGCACTCAGGTCTAAGTCTCATGGCCCTCTATCAGAATCCAGAGTTTTGAGAAGATTGGAGAAACTTAATTTTTCGCCCGAAAAAAAAAAACGTAAGGGGTACCACTGTCGTTTTTTTTTTTCGGGCCGAATTTTTGAGTTTTGATATCTCAGCTCTGGGACGGGCTAGAGCCTCCATTTTTGCACTCAGGTCTAAGTCTCATGGCCCTCTATCAGAATCCAGAGTTTTGAGAAAATTGGAGAAACTTAATTTTTCGCCCGAAAAAAAAAAACGTAAAGGGGTACCACTGTCGTTTTTTTTTTTTCGGGACGAAATTTTGAGTTTCGATATCTCAGCTCTGGGAGGGGCTAGAGCCTCCATTTTTGCACTCAGGTTTAAGTCTCATGGCCCTCTATCAAAATCCAGAGTTTTGAGAAGATTGGAGAAACTTAATTTTTCGCCCGAAAAAAAAAAACGTAAGGGGTACCACTGTCGGTTTTTTTTCGGGCCGAATTTTTGAGTTTCGATATCTCAGCTCTGGGAGAGGCTAGAGCCTCCATTTTTGCACTCAGGTCTAAGTCTCATGGCCCTCTATCAGAATCCAGAGTTTTGAGAAAATTGGAGAAACTTAATTTTTCGCCCGAAAAAAAAAACGTAAGGGGTACCACTGTCGTTTTTTTTTCTGGCCGAATTTTTGAGTTTCGACATCTCAGCTCTGGGAGGGGCTAGAGCCTCCATTTTTGCACTCAGGTCTAAGTCTCATGGCCCTCTATCAGAATCAAGAGTTTTGAGAAGATTGGAGAAACTTAATTTTTCACCCGAAAAAAAAAACGTAAGGGGTACCACTGTCGTTTTTTTTTTCGGGCCGAATTTTTGAGTTTCGATATCTCAGCCCTGAGTGGGGTTAGAGCCTCCATTTTTGCACTCAGGTCTAAGTCTCATGGCCCTCTATCAGAATCCAGAGTTTTGAGAAGATTGGAGAAACTTAATTTTTCGCCCGAAAAAAAAAAAACGTAAGGGGTACCACTGTCGTTTTTTTTTCGGGCCGAATTTTTGAGTTTCGATATCTCAGCTCTGGGAGGGGCTAGAGCCTCAATTTTTGCACTCAGGTCTAAGTCTCATGGCCCTCTATCAGAATCCAGAGTTTTGGGAAGATTGGAGAAACTTAATTTTTCGCCCGAAAAAAAAAACGTAAGGGGTACCACTGTCGTTTTTTTTCCGGGCCGAATTTTTGAGTTTCGATATCTAAGCTCTGGGAGGGGCTAGAGCCTCCATTTTTGCACTCAGGTTTAAGTCTCATGGCCCTCTATCAAAATCCAGAGTTTTGAGAAGATTGGAGAAACTTAATTTTTCGCCCGAAAAAAAAAACGTAAGGGGTACCACTGTCGTTTTTTTTTTTCGGGCCGAATTTTTGAGTTTTGATATCTCAGCTCTGGGACGGGCTAGAGCCTCCATTTTTGCACTCAGGTCTAAGTCTCATGGCCCGCTATCAGAATCCAGAGTTTTGAGAAGATTGGAGAAACTTAATTTTTCGCCCGAAAAAAAAAAACGTAAGGGGTACCACTGTCGTTTTTTTTTTCTGGCCGAATTTTTGAGTTTCGATATCTCAGCCCTGAGTGGGGCTAGAGCCTCCATTTTTGCACTCAGGTCTAAGTCTCATGGCCCTCTATCAGAATCCAGAGTTTTGAGAAGATTGGAGAAACTTAATTTTTCGCCCGAAAAAAAAAACGTAAGGGGTACCACTGTCGTTTTTTTTTTTCTGGCCGAATTTTTGAGTTTCGATATCTCAGCCCTGAGTGGGGCTAGAGCCTCCATTTTTGCACTCAGGTCAAAGTCTCATGGCCCTCTATCAGAATCCAGAGTTTTGGGAAGATTGGAGAAACTTAATTTTTCGTGCGAAAAAAAACAAAACGTAAGGGGTACCACTGTCGTTTTTTTTTTCTGGCCGAATTTTTGAGTTTCGACGTCTCTGCTCTGGAAGGGGCTAGAGCCTCCATTTTTGCACTCAGGTCTAAGTCTCATGGCCCTCTATCAGAATCCAGAGTTTTGAGAAGATTGGAGAAACTTATTTTTTCGCCCGAAAAAAAAAAAACGTAAGGGGTACCACTGTCGTTTTTTTTTTTTTCGGGCCGAATTTTTGAGTTTCGATATCTCAGCTCTGGGAGGGGCTAGAGCCTCCATTTTTGCACTCAGGTCTAAGTCTCATGGCCCTCTATCAGAATCCAGAGTTTTGAGAAGATTGGAGAAACTTAATTTTTCGCCCGAAAAAAAAAAACGTAAGGGGTACCACTGTCGTTTTTTTTTTTTCGGGCCGAATTTTTGAGTTTCGATATCTCAGCTCTGGGAGAGGCTAGAGCCTCCATTTTTGCACTCAGGTCTAAGTCTCATGGCCCTCTATCAGAATCCAGAGTTTTGAGAAAATTGGAGAAACTTAATTTTTCGCCCGAAAAAAAAAAACGTAAAGGGGTACCACTGTCGTTTTTTTTTTTCGGGACGAAATTTTGAGTTTCGATATCTCAGCTCTGGGAGGGGCTAGAGCCTCCATTTTTGCACTCAGGTTTAAGTCTCATGGCCCTCTATCAAAATCCAGAGTTTTGAGAAGATTGGAGAAACTTAATTTTTCGCCCGAAAAAAAAAAACGTAAGGGGTACCACTGTCGGTTTTTTTTCGGGCCGAATTTTTGAGTTTCGATATCTAAGCTCTGGGAGGGGCTAGAGCCTCCATTTTTGCACTCAGGTTTAAGTCTCATGGCCCTCTATCAAAATCCAGAGTTTTGAGAAGATTGGAGAAACTTAATTTTTTGCCCGAAAAAAAAAACGTAAGGGGTACCACTGTCGTTTTTTTTTTCTGGCCGAATTTTTGAGTTTCGATATCTCAGCCCTGAGTGGGGTTAGAGCCTCCATTTTTGCACTCAGGTCTAAGTCTCATGGCCCTCTATCAGAATCCAGAGTTTTGAGAAGATTGGAGAAACTTAATTTTTCGCCCGAAAAAAAAAAAACGTAAGGGGTACCACTGTCGTTTTTTTTTCGGGCCGAATTTTTGAGTTTCGATATCTCAGCTCTGGGAGGGGCTAGAGCCTCAATTTTTGCACTCAGGTCTAAGTCTCATGGCCCTCTATCAGAATCCAGAGTTTTGGGAAGATTGGAGAAACTTAATTTTTCGCCCGAAAAAAAAAACGTAAGGGGTACCACTGTCGTTTTTTTTCCGGGCCGAATTTTTGAGTTTCGATATCTAAGCTCTGGGAGGGGCTAGAGCCTCCATTTTTGCACTCAGGTTTAAGTCTCATGGCCCTCTATCAAAATCCAGAGTTTTGAGAAGATTGGAGAAACTTAATTTTTCGCCCGAAAAAAAAAACGTAAGGGGTACCACTGTCGTTTTTTTTTTTCGGGCCGAATTTTTGAGTTTTGATATCTCAGCTCTGGGACGGGCTAGAGCCTCCATTTTTGCACTCAGGTCTAAGTCTCATGGCCCGCTATCAGAATCCAGAGTTTTGAGAAGATTGGAGAAACTTAATTTTTCGCCCGAAAAAAAAAAACGTAAGGGGTACCACTGTCGTTTTTTTTTTCTGGCCGAATTTTTGAGTTTCGATATCTCAGCCCTGAGTGGGGCTAGAGCCTCCATTTTTGCACTCAGGTCTAAGTCTCATGGCCCTCTATCAGAATCCAGAGTTTTGAGAAGATTGGAGAAACTTAATTTTTCGCCCGAAAAAAAAAACGTAAGGGGTACCACTGTCGTTTTTTTTTCGGGCCGAATTTTTGAGTTTCGATATCTCAGCTCTGGGAGAGGCTAGATTCTCCATTTTTGCATTCAGGTCTAAGTCTCATGGCCCTCTATCAGAATCCAGAGTTTTGAGAAGATTGGAGAAACTTAATTTTTCGCCCGAAAAAAAAAACGTAAGGGGTACCACTGTCGTTTTTTTTTTTCTGGCCGAATTTTTGAGTTTCGATATCTCAGCCCTGAGTGGGGCTAGAGCCTCCATTTTTGCACTCAGGTCAAAGTCTCATGGCCCTCTATCAGAATCCAGAGTTTTGGGAAGATTGGAGAAACTTAATTTTTCGTGCGAAAAAAAACAAAACGTAAGGGGTACCACTGTCGTTTTTTTTTTCTGGCCGAATTTTTGAGTTTCGACGTCTCTGCTCTGGAAGGGGCTAGAGCCTCCATTTTTGCACTCAGGTCTAAGTCTCATGGCCCTCTATCAGAATCCAGAGTTTTGAGAAGATTGGAGAAACTTATTTTTTCGCCCGAAAAAAAAAAACGTAAGGGGTACCACTGTCGTTTTTTTTTTTTTCGGGCCGAATTTTTGAGTTTCGATATCTCAGCTCTGGGAGGGGCTAGAGCCTCCATTTTTGCACTCAGGTCTAAGTCTCATGGCCCTCTATCAGAATCCAGAGTTTTGAGAAGATTGGAGAAACTTAATTTTTCGCCCGAAAAAAAAAAAACGTAAGGGGTACCACTGTCGTTTTTTTTTTTTTCGGGCCGAATTTTTGAGTTTCGATATCTCAGCTCTGGGAGAGGCTAGAGCCTCCATTTTTGCACTCAGGTCTAAGTCTCATGGCCCTCTATCAGAATCCAGAGTTTTGAGAAAATTGGAGAAACTTAATTTTTCGCCCGAAAAAAAAAAACGTAAAGGGGTACCACTGTCGTTTTTTTTTTTTCGGGACGAAATTTTGAGTTTCGATATCTCAGCTCTGGGAGGGGCTAGAGCCTCCATTTTTGCACTCAGGTTTAAGTCTCATGGCCCTCTATCAAAATCCAGAGTTTTGAGAAGATTGGAGAAACTTAATTTTTCGCCCGAAAAAAAAAAACGTAAGGGGTACCACTGTCGGTTTTTTTTCGGGCCGAATTTTTGAGTTTCGATATCTAAGCTCTGGGAGGGGCTAGAGCCTCCATTTTTGCACTCAGGTTTAAGTCTCATGGCCCTCTATCAAAATCCAGAGTTTTGAGAAGATTGGAGAAACTTAATTTTTTGCCCGAAAAAAAAAACGTAAGGGGTACCACTGTCGTTTTTTTTTTCTGGCCGAATTTTTGAGTTTCGATATCTCAGCCCTGAGTGGGGTTAGAGCCTCCATTTTTGCACTCAGGTCTAAGTCTCATGGCCCTCTATCAGAATCCAGAGTTTTGAGAAGATTGGAGAAACTTAATTTTTCGCCCGAAAAAAAAAAACGTAAGGGGTACCACTGTCGTTTTTTTTTCGGGCCGAATTTTTGAGTTTCGATATCTCAGCTCTGGGAGGGGCTAGAGCCTCAATTTTTGCACTCAGGTCTAAGTCTCATGGCCCTCTATCAGAATCCAGAGTTTTGGGAAGATTGGAGAAACTTAATTTTTCGCCCGAAAAAAAAAACGTAAGGGGTACCACTGTCGTTTTTTTTCCGGGCCGAATTTTTGAGTTTCGATATCTAAGCTCTGGGAGGGGCTAGAGCCTCCATTTTTGCACTCAGGTTTAAGTCTCATGGCCCTCTATCAAAATCCAGAGTTTTGAGAAGATTGGAGAAACTTAATTTTTCGCCCGAAAAAAAAAAACGTAAGGGGTACCACTGTCGTTTTTTTTTTTCGGGCCGAATTTTTGAGTTTTGATATCTCAGCTCTGGGACGGGCTAGAGCCTCCATTTTTGCACTCAGGTCTAAGTCTCATGGCCCGCTATCAGAATCCAGAGTTTTGAGAAGATTGGAGAAACTTAATTTTTCGCCCGAAAAAAAAAACGTAAGGGGTACCACTGTCGTTTTTTTTTTCTGGCCGAATTTTTGAGTTTCGATATCTCAGCCCTGAGTGGGGCTAGAGCCTCCATTTTTGCACTCAGGTCTAAGTCTCATGGCCCTCTATCAGAATCCAGAGTTTTGAGAAGATTGGAGAAACTTAATTTTTCGCCCGAAAAAAAAAACGTAAGGGGTACCACTGTCGTTTTTTTTTCGGGCCGAATTTTTGAGTTTCGATATCTCAGCTCTGGGAGAGGCTAGATTCTCCATTTTTGCATTCAGGTCTAAGTCTCATGGCCCTCTATCAGAATCCAGAGTTTTGAGAAGATTGGAGAAACTTAATTTTTCGCCCGAAAAAAAAAACGTAAGGGGTACCACTGTCGTTTTTTTTTTTCTGGCCGAATTTTTGAGTTTCGATATCTCAGCCCTGAGTGGGGCTAGAGCCTCCATTTTTGCACTCAGGTCAAAGTCTCATGGCCCTCTATCAGAATCCAGAGTTTTGGGAAGATTGGAGAAACTTAATTTTTCGTGCGAAAAAAAACAAAACGTAAGGGGTACCACTGTCGTTTTTTTTTTCTGGCCGAATTTTTGAGTTTCGACGTCTCTGCTCTGGAAGGGGCTAGAGCCTCCATTTTTGCACTCAGGTCTAAGTCTCATGGCCCTCTATCAGAATCCAGAGTTTTGAGAAGATTGGAGAAACTTATTTTTTCGCCCGAAAAAAAAAAACGTAAGGGGTACCACTGTCGTTTTTTTTTTTTCGGGCCGAATTTTTGAGTTTCGATATCTCAGCTCTGGGAGGGGCTAGAGCCTCCATTTTTGCACTCAGGTCTAAGTCTCATGGCCCTCTATCAGAATCCAGAGTTTTGAGAAGATTGGAGAAACTTAATTTTTCGCCCGAAAAAAAAAAACGTAAGGGGTACCACTGTCGTTTTTTTTTTTTCGGGCCGAATTTTTGAGTTTCGATATCTCAGCTCTGGGAGAGGCTAGAGCCTCCATTTTTGCACTCAGGTCTAAGTCTCATGGCCCTCTATCAGAATCCAGAGTTTTGAGAAAATTGGAGAAACTTAATTTTTCGCCCGAAAAAAAAAAACGTAAAGGGGTACCACTGTCGTTTTTTTTTTTTCGGGACGAAATTTTGAGTTTCGATATCTCAGCTCTGGGAGGGGCTAGAGCCTCCATTTTTGCACTCAGGTTTAAGTCTCATGGCCCTCTATCAAAATCCAGAGTTTTGAGAAGATTGGAGAAACTTAATTTTTCGCCCGAAAAAAAAAAACGTAAGGGGTACCACTGTCGGTTTTTTTTCGGGCCGAATTTTTGAGTTTCGATATCTCAGCTCTGGGAGAGGCTAGAGCCTCCATTTTTGCACTCAGGTCTAAGTCTCATGGCCCTCTATCAGAATCCAGAGTTTTGAGAAAATTGGAGAAACTTAATTTTTCGCCCGAAAAAAAAAACGTAAGGGGTACCACTGTCGTTTTTTTTTCTGGCCGAATTTTTGAGTTTCGACATCTCAGCTCTGGGAGGGGCTAGAGCCTCCATTTTTGCACTCAGGTCTAAGTCTCATGGCCCTCTATCAGAATCAAGAGTTTTGAGAAGATTGGAGAAACTTAATTTTTCACCCGAAAAAAAAAAACGTAAGGGGTACCACTGTCGTTTTTTTTTTCGGGCCGAATTTTTGAGTTTCGATATCTCAGCCCTGAGTGGGGTTAGAGCCTCCATTTTTGCACTCAGGTCTAAGTCTCATGGCCCTCTATCAGAATCCAGAGTTTTGAGAAGACTGGAGAAACTTAATTTTTCGCCCGAAAAAAAAAAAACGTAAGGGGTACCACTGTCGTTTTTTTTTCGGGCCGAATTTTTGAGTTTCGATATCTCAGCTCTGGGAGGGGCTAGAGCCTCAATTTTTGCACTCAGGTCTAAGTCTCATGGCCCTCTATCAGAATCCAGAGTTTTGGGAAGATTGGAGAAACTTAATTTTTCGCCCGAAAAAAAAAACGTAAGGGGTACCACTGTCGTTTTTTTTCCGGGCCGAATTTTTGAGTTTCGATATCTAAGCTCTGGGAGGGGCTAGAGCCTCCATTTTTGCACTCAGGTTTAAGTCTCATGGCCCTCTATCAAAATCCAGAGTTTTGAGAAGATTGGAGAAACTTAATTTTTCGCCCGAAAAAAAAAAACGTAAGGGGTACCACTGTCGTTTTTTTTTTTCGGGCCTAATTTTTGAGTTTTGATATCTCAGCTCTGGGACGGGCTAGAGCCTCCATTTTTGCACTCAGGTCTAAGTCTCATGGCCCGCTATCAGAATCCAGAGTTTTGAGAAGATTGGAGAAACTTAATTTTTCGCCCGAAAAAAAAAAACGTAAGGGGTACCACTGTCGTTTTTTTTTTCTGGCCGAATTTTTGAGTTTCGATATCTCAGCCCTGAGTGGGGCTAGAGCCTCCATTTTTGCACTCAGGTCTAAGTCTCATGGCCCTCTATCAGAATCCAGAGTTTTGAGAAGATTGGAGAAACTTAATTTTTCGCCCGAAAAAAAAAACGTAAGGGGTACCACTGTCGTTTTTTTTTTTCTGGCCGAATTTTTGAGTTTCGATATCTCAGCCCTGAGTGGGGCTAGAGCCTCCATTTTTGCACTCAGGTCAAAGTCTCATGGCCCTCTATCAGAATCCAGAGTTTTGGGAAGATTGGAGAAACTTAATTTTTCGTGCGAAAAAAAACAAAACGTAAGGGGTACCACTGTCGTTTTTTTTTTCTGGCCGAATTTTTGAGTTTCGACGTCTCTGCTCTGGAAGGGGCTAGAGCCTCCATTTTTGCACTCAGGTCTAAGTCTCATGGCCCTCTATCAGAATCCAGAGTTTTGAGAAGATTGGAGAAACTTATTTTTTCGCCCGAAAAAAAAAAACGTAAGGGGTACCACTGTCGTTTTTTTTTTTTTCGGGCCGAATTTTTGAGTTTCGATATCTCAGCTCTGGGAGGGGCTAGAGCCTCCATTTTTGCACTCAGGTCTAAGTCTCATGGCCCTCTATCAGAATCCAGAGTTTTGAGAAGATTGGAGAAACTTAATTTTTCGCCCGAAAAAAAAAAACGTAAGGGGTACCACTGTCGTTTTTTTTTTTTCGGGCCGAATTTTTGAGTTTCGATATCTCAGCTCTGGGAGAGGCTAGAGCCTCCATTTTTGCACTCAGGTCTAAGTCTCATGGCCCTCTATCAGAATCCAGAGTTTTGAGAAAATTGGAGAAACTTAATTTTTCGCCCGAAAAAAAAAACGTAAAGGGGTACCACTGTCGTTTTTTTTTTTTCGGGACGAAATTTTGAGTTTCGATATCTCAGCTCTGGGAGGGGCTAGAGCCTCCATTTTTGCACTCAGGTTTAAGTCTCATGGCCCTCTATCAAAATCCAGAGTTTTGAGAAGATTGGAGAAACTTAATTTTTCGCCCGAAAAAAAAAAACGTAAGGGGTACCACTGTCGGTTTTTTTTCGGGCCGAATTTTTGAGTTTCGATATCTAAGCTCTGGGAGGGGCTAGAGCCTCCATTTTTGCACTCAGGTTTAAGTCTCATGGCCCTCTATCAAAATCCAGAGTTTTGAGAAGATTGGAGAAACTTAATTTTTTGCCCGAAAAAAAAAACGTAAGGGGTACCACTGTCGTTTTTTTTTTCTGGCCGAATTTTTGAGTTTCGATATCTCAGCCCTGAGTGGGGTTAGAGCCTCCATTTTTGCACTCAGGTCTAAGTCTCATGGCCCTCTATCAGAATCCAGAGTTTTGAGAAGATTGGAGAAACTTAATTTTTCGCCCGAAAAAAAAAAAACGTAAGGGGTACCACTGTCGTTTTTTTTTCGGGCCGAATTTTTGAGTTTCGATATCTCAGCTCTGGGAGGGGCTAGAGCCTCAATTTTTGCACTCAGGTCTAAGTCTCATGGCCCTCTATCAGAATCCAGAGTTTTGGGAAGATTGGAGAAACTTAATTTTTCGCCCGAAAAAAAAAACGTAAGGGGTACCACTGTCGTTTTTTTTCCGGGCCGAATTTTTGAGTTTCGATATCTAAGCTCTGGGAGGGGCTAGAGCCTCCATTTTTGCACTCAGGTTTAAGTCTCATGGCCCTCTATCAAAATCCAGAGTTTTGAGAAGATTGGAGAAACTTAATTTTTCGCCCGAAAAAAAAAAACGTAAGGGGTACCACTGTCGTTTTTTTTTTTCGGGCCGAATTTTTGAGTTTTGATATCTCAGCTCTGGGACGGGCTAGAGCCTCCATTTTTGCACTCAGGTCTAAGTCTCATGGCCCGCTATCAGAATCCAGAGTTTTGAGAAGATTGGAGAAACTTAATTTTTCGCCCGAAAAAAAAAACGTAAGGGGTACCACTGTCGTTTTTTTTTTCTGGCCGAATTTTTGAGTTTCGATATCTCAGCCCTGAGTGGGGCTAGAGCCTCCATTTTTGCACTCAGGTCTAAGTCTCATGGCCCTCTATCAGAATCCAGAGTTTTGAGAAGATTGGAGAAACTTAATTTTTCGCCCGAAAAAAAAAACGTAAGGGGTACCACTGTCGTTTTTTTTTCGGGCCGAATTTTTGAGTTTCGATATCTCAGCTCTGGGAGAGGCTAGATTCTCCATTTTTGCATTCAGGTCTAAGTCTCATGGCCCTCTATCAGAATCCAGAGTTTTGAGAAGATTGGAGAAACTTAATTTTTCGCCCGAAAAAAAAAACGTAAGGGGTACCACTGTCGTTTTTTTTTTTCTGGCCGAATTTTTGAGTTTCGATATCTCAGCCCTGAGTGGGGCTAGAGCCTCCATTTTTGCACTCAGGTCAAAGTCTCATGGCCCTCTATCAGAATCCAGAGTTTTGGGAAGATTGGAGAAACTTAATTTTTCGTGCGAAAAAAAACAAAACGTAAGGGGTACCACTGTCGTTTTTTTTTTCTGGCCGAATTTTTGAGTTTCGACGTCTCTGCTCTGGAAGGGGCTAGAGCCTCCATTTTTGCACTCAGGTCTAAGTCTCATGGCCCTCTATCAGAATCCAGAGTTTTGAGAAGATTGGAGAAACTTATTTTTTCGCCCGAAAAAAAAAAACGTAAGGGGTACCACTGTCGTTTTTTTTTTTTTCGGGCCGAATTTTTGAGTTTCGATATCTCAGCTCTGGGAGGGGCTAGAGCCTCCATTTTTGCACTCAGGTCTAAGTCTCATGGCCCTCTATCAGAATCCAGAGTTTTGAGAAGATTGGAGAAACTTAATTTTTCGCCCGAAAAAAAAAAACGTAAGGGGTACCACTGTCGTTTTTTTTTTTTCGGGCCGAATTTTTGAGTTTCGATATCTCAGCTCTGGGAGAGGCTAGAGCCTCCATTTTTGCACTCAGGTCTAAGTCTCATGGCCCTCTATCAGAATCCAGAGTTTTGAGAAAATTGGAGAAACTTAATTTTTCGCCCGAAAAAAAAAAACGTAAAGGGGTACCACTGTCGTTTTTTTTTTTTCGGGACGAAATTTTGAGTTTCGATATCTCAGCTCTGGGAGGGGCTAGAGCCTCCATTTTTGCACTCAGGTTTAAGTCTCATGGCCCTCTATCAAAATCCAGAGTTTTGAGAAGATTGGAGAAACTTAATTTTTCGCCCGAAAAAAAAAAACGTAAGGGGTACCACTGTCGGTTTTTTTTCGGGCCGAATTTTTGAGTTTCGATATCTCAGCTCTGGGAGAGGCTAGAGCCTCCATTTTTGCACTCAGGTCTAAGTCTCATGGCCCTCTATCAGAATCCAGAGTTTTGAGAAAATTGGAGAAACTTAATTTTTCGCCCGAAAAAAAAAACGTAAGGGGTACCACTGTCGTTTTTTTTTCTGGCCGAATTTTTGAGTTTCGACATCTCAGCTCTGGGAGGGGCTAGAGCCTCCATTTTTGCACTCAGGTCTAAGTCTCATGGCCCTCTATCAGAATCAAGAGTTTTGAGAAGATTGGAGAAACTTAATTTTTCACCCGAAAAAAAAAACGTAAGGGGTACCACTGTCGTTTTTTTTTTCGGGCCGAATTTTTGAGTTTCGATCTGGGAGGGGCTACGCTCTTTCTAAGCTCTGGGAGGGGCTAGAGCCTCCATTTTTGCACTCAGGTTTAAGTCTCATGGCCCTCTATCAAAATCCAGAGTTTTGAGAAGATTGGAGAAACTTAATTTTTCGCCCGAAAAAAAAAAACGTAAGGGGTACCACTGTCGTTTTTTTTTCTGGCCGAATTTTTGAGTTTCGACATCTCAGCTCTGGGAGGGGCTAGAGCCTCCATTTTTGCACTCAGGCCTAAGTCTCATGGCCCTCTATCAGAATCCAGAGTTTTGAGAAGATTGGAAAAACGTAATTTTTAGCCCGAAAAAAAAAAACGTAAGGGGTACCACTGTCGTTTTTTTTTCGGGCCGAATTTTTGAGTTTCGATGTCTAAGCTCTGGGAGGGGCTAGAGCCTCCATTTTTGCACTCAGGTTTAAGTCTCATGGCCCTCTATCAAAATCCAGAGTTTTGAGAAGATTGGAGAAACTTAATTTTTCGCCCGAAAAAAAAAACCTAAGGGGTACCACTGTCGTTTTTTTTTTCTGGCCGAATTTTTGAGTTTCGATATCTCAGCCCTGAGTGGGGCTAGAGCCTCCATTTTTGCACTCAGGTCTAAGTCTCATGGCCCTCTATCAGAATCCAGAGTTTTGAGAAGATTGGAGAAACTTAATTTTTCGCCCGAAAAAAAAAAACATAAGGGGTACCACTGTCGTTTTTTTTTTCTGGCAGAATTTTTGAGTTTCGACATTTCAGCTCTGGGAGGGGCTAGAGCCTCCATTTTTGCACTCAGGTCTAAGTCTCAGGGCCCTCTATCAGAATCAAGAGTTTTGAGAAGATTGGAAAAACGTAATTTTTCGCCTGAAAAAAAAAAAAAACGTAAGGGGTACCACTGTCGTTTTTTTTTCGGGCCGAATTTTTGAGTTTCGATGTCTAAGCTCCGGGAGGGGCTAGAGCCTCCATTTTTGCACTCAGGTCTAAGTCTCATGGCCCTCTATCAGAATCCAGAGTTTTGGGAAGATTGGAGAAACTTAATTTTTCGCCCGAAAAAAAAAACGTAAGGGGCACCACTGTCGTTTTTTTTCAGGCCGAATTTTTAAATTTCGATATCTCAGCTCTGGGAGGGGCTAGAGCCTCCATTTTTGCACTCAGGTCTAAGTCTCATGGCCCTCTATCAGAATCCAGAGTTTTGAGAAGATTGGAGAAACTTAATTTTTCGCCCGAAAAAAAAAAACGTAAGGGGTACCACTGTCGTTTTTTTTTTCGGGCCGAATTTTTGAGTTTCGATATCTCAGCTCTGGGAGAGGCTAGAGCCTCCATTTTTGCACTCAGGTCTAAGTCTCATGGCCCTCTATCAGAATCCAGAGTTTTGAGAAAATTGGAGAAACTTAATTTTTCGCCCGAAAAAAAAACGTAAGGGGTACCACTGTCGTTTTTTTTTCTGGCCGAATTTTTGAGTTTCGACATCTCAGCTCTGGGAGGGGCTAGAGCCTCCATTTTTGCACTCAGGTCTAAGTCTCATGGCCCTCTATCAGAATCCAGAGTTTTGAGAAGATTGGAGAAACTTAATTTTTCGCCCGAAAAAAAAAAACGTAAGGGGTACCACTGTCGTTTTTTTTTTCGGGCCGAATTTTTGAGTTTCGATCTGGGAGGGGCTAAGCTCTTTCTAAGCTCTGGGAGGGGCTAGAGCCTCCATTTTTGCACTCAGGTTTAAGTCTCATGGCCCTCTATCAAAATCCAGAGTTTTGAGAAGATTGGAGAAACTTAATTTTTCGCCCGAAAAAAAAAAACGTAAGGGGTACCACTGTCGTTTTTTTTTCTGGCCGAATTTTTGAGTTTCGACATCTCAGCTCTGGGAGGGGCTAGAGCCTCCATTTTTGCACTCAGGCCTAAGTCTCATGGCCCTCTATCAGAATCCAGAGTTTTGAGAAGATTGGAAAAACGTAATTTTTAGCCCGAAAAAAAAAAACGTAAGGGGTACCACTGTCGTTTTTTTTTCGGGCCGAATTTTTGAGTTTCGATGTCTAAGCTCTGGGAGGGGCTAGAGCCTCCATTTTTGCACTCAGGTTTAAGTCTCATGGCCCTCTATCAAAATCCAGAGTTTTGAGAAGATTGGAGAAACTTAATTTTTCGCCCGAAAAAAAAAACCTAAGGGGTACCACTGTCGTTTTTTTTTTTTCTGGCCGAATTTTTGAGTTTCGATATCTCAGCCCTGAGTGGGGCTAGAGCCTCCATTTTTGCACTCAGGTCTAAGTCTCATGGCCCTCTATCAGAATCCAGAGTTTTGAGAAGATTGGAGAAACTTAATTTTTCGCCCGAAAAAAAAAAACGTAAGGGGTACCACTGTCGTTTTTTTTTCGGGCCGAATTTTTGAGTTTCGATATCTAAGCTCTGGGAGGGGCTAGAGCCTCCATTTTTGCACTCAGGTCTAAGTCTCATGGCCCTCTATCAAAATCCAGAGTTTTGAGAAGATTGGAGAAACTTAATTTTTCGCCCGAAAAAAAAAACGTAAGGGGTACCACTGTCGTTTTTTTTTTCTGGCCGAATTTTTGAGTTTCGATATCTCAGCCCTGAGTGGGGTTAGAGCCTCCATTTTTGCACTCAGGTCTAAGTCTCATGGCCCTCTATCAGAATCCAGAGTTTTGAGAAGATTGGAGAAACTTAATTTTTCGCCCGAAAAAAAAAAACGTAAGGGGTACCACTGTCGTTTTTTTTTCGGGCCGAATTTTTGAGTTTCGATATCTCAGCTCTGGGACGGGCTAGAGCCTCAATTTTTGCACTCAGGTCTAAGTCTCATGGCCCTCTATCAGAATCCAGAGTTTTGGGAAGATTGGAGAAACTTAATTTTTCGCCCGAAAAAAAAAACGTAAGGGGTACCACTGTCGTTTTTTTTTCGGGCCGAATTTTTGAGTTTCGATATCTAAGCTCTGGGAGGGGCTAGAGCCTCCATTTTTGCACTCAGGTTTAAGTCTCATGGCCCTCTATCAAAATCCAGAGTTTTGAGAAGATTGGAGAAACTTAATTTTTCGCCCGAAAAAAAAAAACGTAAGGGGTACCACTGTCGTTTTTTTTTTCGGGCCGAATTTTTGAGTTTTGATATCTCAGCTCTGGGACGGGCTAGAGCCTCCATTTTTGCACTCAGGTCTAAGTCTCATGGCCCTCTATCAGAATCCAGAGTTTTGAGAAGATTGGAGAAACTTAATTTTTCGCCCGAAAAAAAAAACGTAAGGGGTACCACTGTCGTTTTTTTTTTCTGGCCGAATTTTTGAGTTTCGATATCTCAGCCCTGAGTGGGGCTAGAGCCTCCATTTTTGCACTCAGGTCTAAGTCTCATGGCCCTCTATCAGAATCCAGAGTTTTGGGAAGATTGGAGAAACTTAATTTTTCGCCCGCAAAAAAAAACGTAAGGGGTACCACTGTCGGTTTTTTTTCGGGCCGAATTTTTGAGTTTCGATATCTAAGCTCTGGGAGGGGCTAGAGCCTCCATTTTTGCACTCAGGTTTAAGTCTCATGGCCCTCTATCAAAATCCAGAGTTTTGAGAAGATTGGAGAAACTTAATTTTTCGCCCGAAAAAAAAACGTAAGGGGTACCACTGTCGTTTTTTTTTTCTGGCCGAATTTTTGAGTTTCGATATCTCAGCCCTGAGTGGGGTTAAAGCCTCCATTTTTGCACTCAGGTCTAAGTCTCATAGCCCTCTATCAGAATCCAGAGTTTTGAGAAGATTGGAGAAACTTAATTTTTCGCCCGAAAAAAAAAACGTAAGGGGTACCACTGTCGTTTTTTTTTCGGGCCGGATTTTTGAGTTTCGATATCTAAGCTCTGGGACGGGCTAGAGCCTCCATTTTTGCACTCAGGTTTAAGTCTCATGGCCCTCTATCAAAATCCAGAGTTTTGGGAAGATTGGAGAAACTTAATTTTTCGCCCGCAAAAAAAACGTAAGGGGTACCACTGTCGTTTTTTTTTCGGGCCGAATTTTTGAGTTTCGATATCTAAGCTCTAGGAGGGGCTAGAGCCTCCATTTTTGCACTCAGGTCTAAGTCTCATGGCCCTCTATCAGAATCCAGAGTTTTGGGAAGATTGGAGAAACTTAATTTTTCGCCCGCAAAAAAAAACGTAAGGGGTACCACTGTCGTTTTTTTTTTCGGGCCAAATTTTTGAGTTTCGATATCTAAGCTCTGGGAGGGGCTAGAGCCTCCATTTTTGCACTCAGGTTTAAGTCTCATGGCCCTCTATCAAAATCCAGAGTTTTGAGAAGATTGGAGAAACTTAATTTTTTGCCCGAAAAAAAAAACGTAAGGGGTACCACTGTCGTTTTTTTTTTCTGGCCGAATTTTTGAGTTTCGATATCTCAGCCCTGAGTGGGGTTAGAGCCTCCATTTTTGCACTCAGGTCTAAGTCTCATGGCCCTCTATCAGAATCCAGAGTTTTGAGAAGATTGGAGAAACTTAATTTTTCGCCCGAAAAAAAAAAACGTAAGGGGTACCACTGTCGTTTTTTTTTCGGGCCGAATTTTTGAGTTTCGATATCTCAGCTCTGGGAGGGGCTAGAGCCTCAATTTTTGCACTCAGGTCTAAGTCTCATGGCCCTCTATCAGAATCCAGAGTTTTGGGAAGATTGGAGAAACTTAATTTTTCGCCCGAAAAAAAAAACGTAAGGGGTACCACTGTCGTTTTTTTTCCGGGCCGAATTTTTGAGTTTTGATATCTAAGCTCTGGGAGGGGCTAGAGCCTCCATTTTTGCACTCAGGTTTAAGTCTCATGGCCCTCTATCAAAATCCAGAGTTTTGAGAAGATTGGAGAAACTTAATTTTTCGCCCGAAAAAAAAAACGTAAGGGGTACCACTGTCGTTTTTTTTTTCGGGCCGAATTTTTGAGTTTTGATATCTCAGCTCTGGGACGGGCTAGAGCCTCCATTTTTGCACTCAGGTCTAAGTCTCATGGCCCGCTATCAGAATCCAGAGTTTTGAGAAGATTGGAGAAACTTAATTTTTCGCCCGAAAAAAAAAACGTAAGGGGTACCACTGTCGTTTTTTTTTTCTGGCCGAATTTTTGAGTTTCGATATCTCAGCCCTGAGTGGGGCTAGAGCCTCCATTTTTGCACTCAGGTCTAAGTCTCATGGCCCTCTATCAGAATCCAGAGTTTTGAGAAGATTGGAGAAACTTAATTTTTCGCCCGAAAAAAAAAAACGTAAGGGGTACCACTGTCGTTTTTTTTTTCGGGCCGAATTTTTGAGTTTCGATATCTCAGCTCTGGGAGAGGCTAGATTCTCCATTTTTGCATTCAGGTCTAAGTCTCATGGCCCTCTATCAGAATCCAGAGTTTTGAGAAGATTGGAGAAACTTAATTTTTCGCCCGAAAAAAAAAACGTAAGGGGTACCACTGTCGTTTTTTTTTTTCTGGCCGAATTTTTGAGTTTCGATATCTCAGCTCTGGGAGGGGCTAGAGCCTCAATTTTTGCACTCAGGTCTAAGTCTCATGGCCCTCTATCAGAATCCAGAGTTTTGAGAAGATTGGAGAAACTTAATTTTTCGCCCGAAAAAAAAAACGTAAGGGGTACCACTGTCGTTTTTTTTTTCGGGCCGAATTTTTGAGTTTCGATATCTCAGCCCTGAGTGGGGCTAGAGCCTCCATTTTTGCACTCAGGTCTAAGTCTCATGGCCCTCTATCAGAATCCAGAGTTTTGAGAAGATTGGAGAAACTTAATTTTTCGCCCGAAAAAAAAAACATAAGGGGTACCACTGTCGTTTTTTTTTTCTGGCAGAATTTTTGAGTTTCGACATTTCAGCTCTGGGAGGGGCTAGAGCCTCCATTTTTGCACTCAGGTCTAAGTCTCAGGGCCCTCTATCAGAATCCAGAGTTTTGAGAAGATTGGAAAAACGTAATTTTTCGCCCGAAAAAAAAAAAAAACGTAAGGGGTACCACTGTCGTTTTTTTTTCGGGCCGAATTTTTGAGTTTCGATGTCTAAGCTCCGGGAGGGGCTAGAGCCTCCATTTTTGCACTCAGGTTTAAGTCTCATGGCCCTCTATCAAAATCCAGAGTTTTGAGAAGATTGGAGAAACTTAATTTTTCGCCCGAAAAAAAAAAACCTAAGGGGTACCACTGTCGTTTTTTTTTTCTGGCCGAATTTTTGAGTTTCGATATCTCAGCCCTGAGTGGGGCTAGAGCCTCCATTTTTGCACTCAGGTCTAAGTCTCATGGCCCTCTATCAGAATCCAGAGTTTTGGGAAGATTGGAGAAACTTAATTTTTCGCCCGAAAAAAAAAACGTAAGGGGCACCACTGTCGTTTTTTTTCAGGCCGAATTTTTAAATTTCGATATCTCAGCTCTGGGAGGGGCTAGAGCCTCCATTTTTGCACTCAGGTCTAAGTCTCATGGCCCTCTATCAGAATCCAGAGTTTTGAGAAGATTGGAGAAACTTAATTTTTCGCCCGAAAAAAAAAATCGTAAGGGGTACCACTGTCGTTTTTTTTTTCGGGCCGAATTTTTGAGTTTCGATATCTCAGCTCTGGGAGAGGCTAGAGCCTCCATTTTTGCACTCAGGTCTAAGTCTCATGGCCCTCTATCAGAATCCAGAGTTTTGAGAAAATTGGAGAAACTTAATTTTTCGCCCGAAAAAAAAACGTAAGGGGTACCACTGTCGTTTTTTTTTCTGGCCGAATTTTTGAGTTTCGACATCTCAGCTCTGGGAGGGGCTAGAGCCTCCATTTTTGCACTCAGGTCTAAGTCTCATGGCCCTCTATCAGAATCCAGAGTTTTGAGAAGATTGGAGAAACTTAATTTTTCGCCCGAAAAAAAAAAACGTAAGGGGTACCACTGTCGTTTTTTTTTCGGGCCGAATTTTTGAGTTTCGATCTGGGAGGGGCTAAGCTCTTTCTAAGCTCTGGGAGGGGCTAGAGCCTCCATTTTTGCACTCAGGTTTAAGTCTCATGGCCCTCTATCAAAATCCAGAGTTTTGAGAAGATTGGAGAAACTTAATTTTTCGCCCGAAAAAAAAAAACGTAAGGGGTACCACTGTCGTTTTTTTTTCTGGCCGAATTTTTGAGTTTCGACATCTCAGCTCTGGGAGGGGCTAGAGCCTCCATTTTTGCACTCAGGCCTAAGTCTCATGGCCCTCTATCAGAATCCAGAGTTTTGAGAAGATTGGAAAAACGTAATTTTTAGCCCGAAAAAAAAAAACGTAAGGGGTACCACTGTCGTTTTTTTTTCGGGCCGAATTTTTGAGTTTCGATGTCTAAGCTCTGGGAGGGGCTAGAGCCTCCATTTTTGCACTCAGGTTTAAGTCTCATGGCCCTCTATCAAAATCCAGAGTTTTGAGAAGATTGGAGAAACTTAATTTTTCGCCCGAAAAAAAAAACCTAAGGGGTACCACTGTCGTTTTTTTTTTTTCTGGCCGAATTTTTGAGTTTCGATATCTCAGCCCTGAGTGGGGCTAGAGCCTCCATTTTTGCACTCAGGTCTAAGTCTCATGGCCCTCTATCAGAATCCAGAGTTTTGAGAAGATTGGAGAAACTTAATTTTTCGCCCGAAAAAAAAAACGTAAGGGGTACCACTGTCGTTTTTTTTTCGGGCCGAATTTTTGAGTTTCGATATCTCAGCTCTGGGAGAGGCTAGAGCCTCCATTTTTGCACTCAGGTCTAAGTCTCATGGCCCTCTATCAGAATCCAGAGTTTTGAGAAAATTGGAGAAACTTAATTTTTCGCCCGAAAAAAAAAACGTAAGGGGTACCACTGTCGTTTTTTTTTCTGGCCGAATTTTTGAGTTTCGACATCTCAGCTCTGGGAGGGGCTAGAGCCTCCATTTTTGCACTCAGGTCTAAGTCTCATGGCCCTCTTTCAGAATCCAGAGTTTTGAGAAGATTGGAGAAACTTAATTTTTCGCCCGAAAAAAAAAACGTAAGGGGTACCACTGTCGTTTTTTTTTCGGGCCGAATTTTTGAGTTTCGATCTGGGAGGGGCTAAGCTCTTTCTAAGCTCTGGGAGGGGCTAGAGCCTCCATTTTTGCACTCAGGTTTAAGTCTCATGGCCCTCTATCAGAATCCAGAGTTTTGGGAAGATTGGAGAAACTTAATTTTTCGCCCGCAAAAAAAAAACGTAAGGGGTACCACTGTCGTTTTTTTTTCGGGCCGAATTTTTGAGTTTCGATATCTAAGCTCTGGGAGGGGCTAGAGCCTCCATTTTTGCACTCAGGTCTAAGTCTCATGGCCCTCTATCAAAATCCAGAGTTTTGAGAAGATTGGAGAAACTTAATTTTTCGCCCGAAAAAAAAAACGTAAGGGGTACCACTGTCGTTTTTTTTTTCTGGCCGAATTTTTGAGTTTCGATATCTCAGCCCTGAGTGGGGTTAGAGCCTCCATTTTTGCACTCAGGTCTAAGTCTCATGGCCCTCTATCAGAATCCAGAGTTTTGAGAAGATTGGAGAAACTTAATTTTTCGCCCGAAAAAAAAAAAACGTAAGGGGTACCACTGTCGTTTTTTTTTCGGGCCGAATTTTTGAGTTTCGATATCTCAGCTCTGGGACGGGCTAGAGCCTCAATTTTTGCACTCAGGTCTAAGTCTCATGGCCCTCTATCAGAATCCAGAGTTTTGGGAAGATTGGAGAAACTTAATTTTTCGCCCGAAAAAAAAAACGTAAGGGGTACCACTGTCGTTTTTTTTTTCGGGCCGAATTTTTGAGTTTCGATATCTAAGCTCTGGGAGGGGCTAGAGCCTCCATTTTTGCACTCAGGTTTAAGTCTCATGGCCCTCTATCAAAATCCAGAGTTTTGAGAAGATTGGAGAAACTTAATTTTTCGCCCGAAAAAAAAAAACGTAAGGGGTACCACTGTCGTTTTTTTTTTCGGGCCGAATTTTTGAGTTTTGATATCTCAGCTCTGGGACGGGCTAGAGCCTCCATTTTTGCACTCAGGTCTAAGTCTCATGGCCCTCTATCAGAATCTAGAGTTTTGAGAAGATTGGAGAAACTTAATTTTTCGCCCGAAAAAAAAAAACGTAAGGGGTACCACTGTCGTTTTTTTTTTCTGGCCGAATTTTTGAGTTTCGATATCTCAGCCCTGAGTGGGGCTAGAGCCTCCATTTTTGCACTCAGGTCTAAGTCTCATGGCCCTCTATCAGAATCCAGAGTTTTGGGAAGATTGGAGAAACTTAATTTTTCGCCCGCAAAAAAAAACGTAAGGGGTACCACTGTCGGTTTTTTTTCGGGCCGAATTTTTGAGTTTCGATATCTAAGCTCTGGGAGGGGCTAGAGCCTCCATTTTTGCACTCAGGTTTAAGTCTCATGGCCCTCTATCAAAATCCAGAGTTTTGAGAAGATTGGAGAAACTTAATTTTTCGCCCGAAAAAAAAACGTAAGGGGTACCACTGTCGTTTTTTTTTTCTGGCCGAATTTTTGAGTTTCGATATCTCAGCCCTGAGTGGGGTTAAAGCCTCCATTTTTGCACTCAGGTCTAAGTCTCATAGCCCTCTATCAGAATCCAGAGTTTTGAGAAGATTGGAGAAACTTAATTTTTCGCCCGAAAAAAAAAACGTAAGGGGTACCACTGTCGTTTTTTTTTCGGGCCGAATTTTTGAGTTTCGATATCTAAGCTCTGGGACGGGCTAGAGCCTCCATTTTTGCACTCAGGTTTAAGTCTCATGGCCCTCTATCAAAATCCAGAGTTTTGGGAAGATTGGAGAAACTTAATTTTTCGCCCGCAAAAAAAACGTAAGGGGTACCACTGTCGTTTTTTTTTCGGGCCGAATTTTTGAGTTTCGATATCTAAGCTCTAGGAGGGGCTAGAGCCTCCATTTTTGCACTCAGGTCTAAGTCTCATGGCCCTCTATCAGAATCCAGAGTTTTGGGAAGATTGGAGAAACTTAATTTTTCGCCCGCAAAAAAAAACGTAAGGGGTACCACTGTCGTTTTTTTTTTCGGGCCAAATTTTTGAGTTTCGATATCTAAGCTCTGGGAGGGGCTAGAGCCTCCATTTTTGCACTCAGGTTTAAGTCTCATGGCCCTCTATCAAAATCCAGAGTTTTGAGAAGATTGGAGAAACTTAATTTTTTGCCCGAAAAAAAAAACGTAAGGGGTACCACTGTCGTTTTTTTTTTCTGGCCGAATTTTTGAGTTTCGATATCTCAGCCCTGAGTGGGGTTAGAGCCTCCATTTTTGCACTCAGGTCTAAGTCTCATGGCCCTCTATCAGAATCCAGAGTTTTGAGAAGATTGGAGAAACTTAATTTTTCGCCCGAAAAAAAAAAAACGTAAGGGGTACCACTGTCGTTTTTTTTTCGGGCCGAATTTTTGAGTTTCGATATCTCAGCTCTGGGAGGGGCTAGAGCCTCAATTTTTGCACTCAGGTCTAAGTCTCATGGCCCTCTATCAGAATCCAGAGTTTTGGGAAGATTGGAGAAACTTAATTTTTCGCCCGAAAAAAAAAACGTAAGGGGTACCACTGTCGTTTTTTTTCCGGGCCGAATTTTTGAGTTTCGATATCTAAGCTCTGGGAGGGGCTAGAGCCTTCATTTTTGCACTCAGGTTTAAGTCTCATGGCCCTCTATCAAAATCCAGAGTTTTGAGAAGATTGGAGAAACTTAATTTTTCGCCCGAAAAAAAAAAACGTAAGGGGTACCACTGTCGTTTTTTTTTTCGGGCCGAATTTTTGAGTTTTGATATCTCAGCTCTGGGACGGGCTAGAGCCTCCATTTTTGCACTCAGGTCTAAGTCTCATGGCCCGCTATCAGAATCCAGAGTTTTGAGAAGATTGGAGAAACTTAATTTTTCGCCCGAAAAAAAAAACGTAAGGGGTACCACTGTCGTTTTTTTTTTCTGGCCGAATTTTTGAGTTTCGATATCTCAGCCCTGAGTGGGGCTAGAGCCTCCATTTTTGCACTCAGGTCTAAGTCTCATGGCCCTCTATCAGAATCCAGAGTTTTGAGAAGATTGGAGAAACTTAATTTTTCGCCCGAAAAAAAAAACGTAAGGGGTACCACTGTCGTTTTTTTTTCGGGCCGAATTTTTGAGTTTCGATATCTCAGCTCTGGGAGAGGCTAGATTCTCCATTTTTGCATTCAGGTCTAAGTCTCATGGCCCTCTATCAGAATCCAGAGTTTTGAGAAGATTGGAGAAACTTAATTTTTCGCCCGAAAAAAAAAACGTAAGGGGTACCACTGTCGTTTTTTTTTTTCTGGCCGAATTTTTGAGTTTCGATATCTCAGCCCTGAGTGGGGCTAGAGCCTCCATTTTTGCACTCAGGTCAAAGTCTCATGGCCCTCTATCAGAATCCAGAGTTTTGGGAAGATTGGAGAAACTTAATTTTTCGTGCGAAAAAAAACAAAACGTAAGGGGTACCACTGTCGTTTTTTTTTTCTGGCCGAATTTTTGAGTTTCGACGTCTCTGCTCTGGAAGGGGCTAGAGCCTCCATTTTTGCACTCAGGTCTAAGTCTCATGGCCCTCTATCAGAATCCAGAGTTTTGAGAAGATTGGAGAAACTTAATTTTTCGCCCGAAAAAAAAAAACGTAAGGGGTACCACTGTCGTTTTTTTTTTTTCGGGCCGAATTTTTGAGTTTCGATATCTCAGCTCTGGGAGGGGCTAGAGCCTCCATTTTTGCACTCAGGTCTAAGTCTCATGGCCCTCTATCAGAATCCAGAGTTTTGAGAAGATTGGAGAAACTTAATTTTTCGCCCGAAAAAAAAAAACGTAAGGGGTACCACTGTCGTTTTTTTTTTTTCGGGCCGAATTTTTGAGTTTCGATATCTCAGCTCTGGGAGAGGCTAGAGCCTCCATTTTTGCACTCAGGTCTAAGTCTCATGGCCCTCTATCAGAATCCAGAGTTTTGAGAAAATTGGAGAAACTTAATTTTTCGCCCGAAAAAAAAAACGTAAGGGGTACCACTGTCGTTTTTTTTTTTTCGGGACGAATTTTTGAGTTTCGATATCTCAGCTCTGGGAGGGGCTAGAGCCTCCATTTTTGCACTCAGGTTTAAGTCTCATGGCCCTCTATCAAAATCCAGAGTTTTGAGAAGATTGGAGAAACTTAATTTTTCGCCCGAAAAAAAAAACGTAAGGGGTACCACTGTCGGTTTTTTTTCGGGCCGAATTTTTGAGTTTCGATATCTCAGCTCTGGGAGAGGCTAGAGCCTCCATTTTTGCACTCAGGTCTAAGTCTCATGGCCCTCTATCAGAATCCAGAGTTTTGAGAAAATTGGAGAAACTTAATTTTTCGCCCGAAAAAAAAAACGTAAGGGGTACCACTGTCGTTTTTTTTTCTGGCCGAATTTTTGAGTTTCGACATCTCAGCTCTGGGAGGGGCTAGAGCCTCCATTTTTGCACTCAGGTCTAAGTCTCATGGCCCTCTATCAGAATCAAGAGTTTTGAGAAGATTGGAGAAACTTAATTTTTCACCCGAAAAAAAAAAACGTAAGGGGTACCACTGTCGTTTTTTTTTTTCGGGCCGAATTTTTGAGTTTCGATCTGGGAGGGGCTACGCTCTTTCTAAGCTCTGGGAGGGGCTAGAGCCTCCATTTTTGCACTCAGGTTTAAGTCTCATGGCCCTCTATCAAAATCCAGAGTTTTGAGAAGATTGGAGAAACTTAATTTTTCGCCCGAAAAAAAAAAACGTAAGGGGTACCACTGTCGTTTTTTTTTCTGGCCGAATTTTTGAGTTTCGACATCTCAGCTCTGGGAGGGGCTAGAGCCTCCATTTTTGCACTCAGGCCTAAGTCTCATGGCCCTCTATCAGAATCCAGAGTTTTGAGAAGATTGGAGAAACTTAATTTTTCGCCCGAAAAAAAAAAACGTAAGGGGTACCACTGTCGTTTTTTTTTCGGGCCGAATTTTTGAGTTTCGATGTCTAAGCTCTGGGAGGGGCTAGAGCCTCCATTTTTGCACTCAGGTTTAAGTCTCATGGCCCTCTATCAAAATCCAGAGTTTTGAGAAGATTGGAGAAACTTAATTTTTCGCCCGAAAAAAAAAACCTAAGGGGTACCACTGTCGTTTTTTTTTTTCTGGCCGAATTTTTGAGTTTCGATATCTCAGCCCTGAGTGGGGCTAGAGCCTCCATTTTTGCACTCAGGTCTAAGTCTCATGGCCCTCTATCAGAATCCAGAGTTTTGAGAAGATTGGAGAAACTTAATTTTTCGCCCGAAAAAAAAAAACATAAGGGGTACCACTGTCGTTTTTTTTTTCTGGCAGAATTTTTGAGTTTCGACATTTCAGCTCTGGGAGGGGCTAGAGCCTCCATTTTTGCACTCAGGTCTAAGTCTCAGGGCCCTCTATCAGAATCCAGAGTTTTGAGAAGATTGGAAAAACGTAATTTTTCGCCCGAAAAAAAAAAAAAACGTAAGGGGTACCACTGTCGTTTTTTTTTCTGGCCGAATTTTTGAGTTTCGATGTCTAAGCTCCGGGAGGGGCTAGAGCCTCCATTTTTGCACTCAGGTTTAAGTCTCATGGCCCTCTATCAAAATCCAGAGTTTTGAGAAGATTGGAGAAACTTAATTTTTCGCCCGAAAAAAAAAACCTAAGGGGTACCACTGTCGTTTTTTTTTTTCTGGCCGAATTTTTGAGTTTCGATATCTCAGCCCTGAGTGGGGCTAGAGCCTCCATTTTTGCACTCAGGTCTAAGTCTCATGGCCCTCTATCAGAATCCAGAGTTTTGGGAAGATTGGAGAAACTTAATTTTTCGCCCGAAAAAAAAAACGTAAGGGGCACCACTGTCGTTTTTTTTCAGGCCGAATTTTTAAATTTCGATATCTCAGCTCTGGGAGGGGCTAGAGCCTCCATTTTTGCACTCAGGTCTAAGTCTCATGGCCCTCTATCAGAATCCAGAGTTTTGAGAAGATTGGAGAAACTTAATTTTTCGCCCGAAAAAAAAAAACGTAAGGGGTACCACTGTCGTTTTTTTTTTCGGGCCGAATTTTTGAGTTTCGATATCTCAGCTCTGGGAGAGGCTAGAGCCTCCATTTTTGCACTCAGGTCTAAGTCTCATGGCCCTCTATCAGAATCCAGAGTTTTGAGAAAATTGGAGAAACTTAATTTTTCGCCCGAAAAAAAAACGTAAGGGGTACCACTGTCGTTTTTTTTTCTGGCCGAATTTTTGAGTTTCGACATCTCAGCTCTGGGAGGGGCTAGAGCCTCCATTTTTGCACTCAGGTCTAAGTCTCATGGCCCTCTATCAGAATCCAGAGTTTTGAGAAGATTGGAGAAACTTAATTTTTCGCCCGAAAAACAAAAAAACGTAAGGGGTACCACTGTCGTTTTTTTTTTCGGGCCGAATTTTTGAGTTTCGATCTGGGAGGGGCTAAGCTCTTTCTAAGCTCTGGGAGGGGCTAGAGCCTCCATTTTTGCACTCAGGTTTAAGTCTCATGGCCCTCTATCAAAATCCAGAGTTTTGAGAAGATTGGAGAAACTTAATTTTTCGCCCGAAAAAAAAAAACGTAAGGGGTACCACTGTCGTTTTTTTTTCTGGCCGAATTTTTGAGTTTCGACATCTCAGCTCTGGGAGGGGCTAGAGCCTCCATTTTTGCACTCAGGCCTAAGTCTCATGGCCCTCTATCAGAATCCAGAGTTTTGAGAAGATTGGAAAAACGTAATTTTTAGCCCGAAAAAAAAAAACGTAAGGGGTACCACTGTCGTTTTTTTTTCGGGCCGAATTTTTGAGTTTCGATGTCTAAGCTCTGGGAGGGGCTAGAGCCTCCATTTTTGCACTCAGGTTTAAGTCTCATGGCCCTCTATCAAAATCCAGAGTTTTGAGAAGATTGGAGAAACTTAATTTTTCGCCCGAAAAAAAAAACCTAAGGGGTACCACTGTCGTTTTTTTTTTCTGGCCGAATTTTTGAGTTTCGATATCTCAGCCCTGAGTGGGGCTAGAGCCTCCATTTTTGCACTCAGGTCTAAGTCTCATGGCCCTCTATCAGAATCCAGAGTTTTGAGAAGATTGGAGAAACTTAATTTTTCGCCCGAAAAAAAAAAACGTAAGGGGTACCACTGTCGTTTTTTTTTCGGGCCGAATTTTTGAGCTTCGATATCTCAGCTCTGGGAGACGCTAGAGCCTCCATTTTTGCACTCAGGTCTAAGTCTCATGGCCCTCTATCAGAATCCAGAGTTTTGAGAAAATTGGAGAAACTTAATTTTTCGCCCGAAAAAAAAAACGTAAGGGGTACCACTGTCGTTTTTTTTCTGGCCGAATTTTTGAGTTTCGACATCTCAGCTCTGGGAGGGGCTAGAGCCTCCATTTTTGCACTCAGGTCTAAGTCTCATGGCCCTCTATCAGAATCCAGAGTTTTGAGAAGATTGGAGAAACTTAATTTTTCGCCCGAAAAAAAAAAACGTAAGGGGTACCACTGTCGTTTTTTTTTCGGGCCGAATTTTTGAGTTTCGATCTGGGAGGGGCTAAGCTCTTTCTAAGCTCTGGGAGGGGCTAGAGCCTCCATTTTTGCACTCAGGTTTAAGTCTCATGGCCCTCTATCAGAATCCAGAGTTTTGGGAAGATTGGAGAAACTTAATTTTTCGCCCGCAAAAAAAAAACGTAAGGGGTACCACTGTCGTTTTTTTTTCGGGCCGAATTTTTGAGTTTCGATATCTAAGCTCTGGGAGGGGCTAGAGCCTCCATTT
>NC_142769.1:3262500-3265000 GCF_988280905.1 Pimephales promelas | reverse complement strand
TCACTGCACCCTTGCAACCTAAAGTTGTGGACAGCCGAACGGATAATGAGAAACACCTCTCCTACGCGTTCTCAAGAGAAAAACGGCATCTGTAAGTCTGTGGTCGTTCGCGTCTAGATCATGTTTAGGGAGCTCTTATGACCTCAGAGAGTTTTGCAACAACTGTTGTACATGATCCTTTTCTCGCATTCATCACAGACTTGAATGAATGAAAATCATGATTTTGCCAAGTTATAATTTTTTTTAGGGATGCACCGAAATAAAAATTCTTGGCCGAAGCCGAATAATAATGAAACTTTTGGCCGAAAGCCGAATACCGAACATGATGTTTCACATTTTTTTAATTAACCATTGCATTAATTAAATAGTAAAAAAAAAATGTTTTTTACTCTTTTATCTTGCTTTTCAGAGAAAAAAATTATTACAAAAAAGTTTTTTACTATTTTGTACAAAAATGACAAAATAATTTTTTTACTGTTTTGTCTTGCTTTTTAGAAAAAACAAATAATTACAAAAAATAGTTTTTTTACTATTTTATCTTGCTTTTCAGAGAAAAAAATAATTACAAAAAATAGTTTTTTACTATTTTGTACAAAAATGACAAATATTTTTTTACTATTTTGTCTTGCTTTTCAGAAAAAAAATAGTTTTTTACTATTTTATCTTGCTTTTCAGAGAAAAAAATAATTACAAATATTTTTTTTTTACTATTTTATCTTGCTTTTCAGAGAAAAAAAATAGTTTTTTACCATTTTATCTTGCTTTTCCGAGAAAAAAAACAAACAAACATCAAATTTAAAAATATTTATTTAACACCGAATATTTTTTTAAGATTCCAGCAGATATACAAACAAAGCACAATATAACTTCTAGAAATTTACTGAGTAAATTAGTACAAAAATTAAATAAAAATGTATTTGGCCATCTTTGAAGCCCCCCTTCTTTAATAGCTTATGTTAGGCCTATAACTAACTGCTGAAAGTAGTTGTAACTCAACAAAAAGTGCATTACAAATGTGGAATAACTGTCCAAGACATAAGCCTACTTCTTCAGAAAAAGTGTCAGGTCTGCAAAATTTTCACCACATCGAAGTAATGATCTTTATATCGTGGATCAAGTACAGCCGCAAACATTTTTTGCTATTTTTGGACGAATAATTTCGGTTTCCAAACATTCGGTGCATCCCTAATTTATTTATTTATTTATTTTTACTTTAGATGTCATTAATCAAAAACTGATTGTTGATTATTAGAAACGTTCACATTTCTGGTCAAGCCAATGTTGTAAAATATGAAGGATGCTCTCTAATAATCCTATGAAACACAGTGTGTTGTAAAGAACGGTTCACGCGGGAATGCATTTTTACTGTTAACCTCGTCACATAGTCTTTGACAAACACGATTTTCGCAGATTTTTGCTAAAAATGTTTTGTTTTAAGCTTACCTACATTCAAGTTTTGATTAAAAAAAGAATTCATTAAGCTAGAATAAAATGTGTTGTTTAAAAACAGAAGGTCTGTTCTTTCTTTTGATTTATTACTACACTCTAAAAAATGCTGGGTTGTTTTAACCCAACTTTGGGTCAAATATGGACTAACCCAGCCGTTGGGTTAAATTTTTACATTACATTTTTAACCCAACATTTCGGGTTTGTCCATATTTGACCCAAAATTGGGTTAAAACAACCCAGCATTTTTTAGAGTGTATGAATATTCATGCAAAAGACGCAAGTAAAATGGTTAAAGACATCCGTATAGAGCGTTTTCATATTGAAAAACAGTGGAAAAGTAGCACACAGTGGAATGGACAAATGGAAAAATGCGTTCTGTGTGAACGACCACTAAATGTCTCACGGTATGTTATTGCCTGTAAAATTGAATAGAGAAGCACAAAACGTTGAATGAAATGACTTTTGGTCTCTCTTCACAGCTTTGATTTATCAGACAGAAACTCCTTCTTCAACAGCAAAACCAGGAGCTCAATAGTAAGTGCCAGTCTCTTGTGAAAAGGCCATCCAGTCAGTGACGGTTTAAGACCTGATGTCATTTATCCCCTGATTTGATTAGCAAAGGGCCTTTGTGTCTCCACACCAAAATGTCAATGACGTCAAACTTGCTCTTTCTGTGGACGATAATTTGCCACTTGATCTGTCAGCTGCCTCTTAAAACCTGTTTAACCTCAATGATTTTATTGATTTAGTTTTGCTCTCAAAGGTATCATGATATTAACTTAAGAAATGTGGTCGTCTGACATTTTGTTACGTTGGCTTGACAAAGACAACACACTGATCTACTATTTCTACTTTTATATCTGCAATTTAAAACGTTAGCAAAATGTTGATTCATGTTTGAAAAACGCTAGCAATGTGTTAAATCATGCTTGCGTCATGCTAACACAATGTAAAGTCATGCTAACATGTTAAATCATGCTAGCAATGTGTTAAATAGTGTTAGAAACAGGTTAGGAACAATGCTAAGGCATGTTAGCAACTGTTAGCAATG